>NC_056716.1:16441961-16444461 GCF_018831695.1 Puntigrus tetrazona
AATAATACAGCCGCGGGCACGAGCGCGGGCGCGGTTGCGCGCGCACAGGCTCCAGTATAAAAGCGCATAAATAATTAAACGATGAATAAAACACGTTCACCCTCCGCTGCAGCGAACCCCCGGAACCGCGTTTGTTTATCGTTACAATTACTTCGTGTCATTTATATTCCGTCGTGATTTGATCGTTTAAACTCTTGTGGGGGGGCGAGCGCGGCGCGCATGCGCACTGACGCGAATCAGCTGACTGGCGCGCGCAGGAGACGCAGAGCTACACGACTTCTCTTCTTTCCTGTCGAAACTCATCACGTTTAGTTCACGATACAGCCGTTCACAAACTAAATGTAAACGTGCCAGTGCTGGCAGAAACCAGTGTTCAATGAAGCAAGAACGGGTTTAAACACACAAATGTGATTTACGTCATATATGCGTGAAAGCGAAAGCATTTGTAATAAACACGGGTTTTGTCCAGCGATTTAAAGTTGCGCGTGTAAGCAGCGAGCGTTTAAATAAAGCTTCCTGGGTTTGAATCCGCGCACTTCCGCGTTTGATCGAGCAGTTTGAGGTGTTTACTGTCATCGGTGCGAATAAACTTGACTTTTCTTCGCTGACCTGCTGCTTCCAGCGAGTTTTCTGACAGGATTTGAGTTCACGCTGTGTTCAGGGTGAGCTGACACGATTAACTGGGATATGATCGATGATAAATAACAGTCAGTCCTGTGTTTACTGTAGTTCTGATTGTCCTGAGATCTCAGCACTGATCTGAGTCTGATTCTTCTGTCACTGATCTTAATATTCTCTCACTCTTTGATTACGGCTTTGTTTACTCTGTCTCGGTGTTGGGGAGTAACTAGTTACATGTAACGGCGTTACGTCATTTACTTTAGAAAATAAGATCACACTTTATTTGATGGTTTCCTTGTTATGGTGTAATTATACATTTAAAGACTGAGTAATATTAATTAATTACATGTACTTGCCGTATGGTTTGGTTCAGGGTTACTTGTGTGTCATCAGGCATAATAATTGTTATTATAATAGCATGTAACTTTAAAATAAAACCGTTTACAGTTACTGAGGAATAAATGAGATTAAATTATTATGAAAATGTGAATGATTTCAGAGTGGCTTCAAACACACAGATTTGATTGATTTCTTTCCCAAATGCCATCGACTGCTTTAAAAATATGACACACTTATGATTTTTAACAACATGTATAATTATATAATAATATTTTATTTCCTATTTGGGTTTGTGTATATGTTCGCTGTCACAGTTTTCAAGTGTTTGATTTCAAAAACAGTGTCATGAATATCCAACCATTTCTTATGATATTAAATCTGTATTTAACCTCAAAGCATTTTTCACTGTAATTAGTGTCTAAGTTTGCGGTGCTTTGAAACATTTGGAAAGTATTCAAATGTAATTAGTTACTTTATTAATGTAATTATATGAGTTATGCGGTAACTAGTACTCTGTTAATCTGTTGTTAGTGTAATTATTCTGTGTGATGATGCTGTTTTGGTCTAATGGTTGAGTTATTAATATTTCAGTAATGAGTGAGATCAGTTCTTGAGGCTCTGATTCTGTCTGTTTGCAGGAATATGAGCTGAAAATGCCGTCCGTGTCCACCGGAGTGAAGGATCTGTATCTGTCCACATCACTGGGCGATCTGAACAAGAAAGCAGAAATCAAGCCGGATAAAACCAGCACCAGACAGTGAGATAAAGAGTGATCTGGCTCTGACTGCAGCTCCTCTTAAAATGAAGATCTGCTGTTATTTCCTCACCCTCCAGTAGATCAGTGAAGAGTTTGAGCTGAAACCCTCCATCCTGGTCATAAATAAAACATGAGTCAATGGGTACCGGCCTTTTAAGAGTCAGCTCCTGATGATATACTCAGGTCTTATGCAACGAATCGAAACATTTGTGCAAGAAACTGAACATTATTTACAGCATTATTACTGTAATCCAGAGAGAGACATTTTTGTGTGATATTTTTTGGACTCTCAGGATGCTGGCACCCATTGACTTCACGAGGAGTACGGATTCGGCTAAAAGTCAGCTAAGAAACCTAAATCTAGGATGAGTTAATGACGGCACGCTCATTTTTGGGCAAACTGTCTCTTGAAGTGCCAACATAAACCAGAGATTGAATCATTTGGTCAGGTTTTGTTAATGATGTTCACACGTTGATCGTTAGCAGCGCTGAGCGGATCTCTGATGTCTGTGTGTTCCAGCTATGTCCAGAGCGCCTGTAAGATCTTCAAAGCGGCTGAGGAGTGTCGTCTGGACCGCGATGAGGAGAAAGCGTATGTCCTCTACATGAAGTACCTGACCGTCTATGACCTCATCAAGAAGAGACCGGACTTCAAGCAGCAGCAGGTGCGGCCCCAGTGCATTGTGGGAGGTTTCTCTGGTGGAGATGTGAACGTTGAGGGTGTTGTACACGCAGCTGGGGTTCCTTCCTTCAGACCAGTCCAGTTCTTCCTCAGTCAGTCTG
>NC_056716.1:16449461-16454461 GCF_018831695.1 Puntigrus tetrazona
CACACAAGATCTGATGTGTGTTTGTGTCTCAGGCCGCTGACCGCCGCTGCGTACACTAAGGTGGAGATCACTCGTCCGTCTGCAGCGAAGATCCGGAACCTGAACCCGGTGTTTGGGGGTCAGGGGCCGTTGCTAACGGGCCTCCGTAACCTCGGCAACACCTGCTACATGAACTCCATCCTCCAGTGTCTGTGTAACACAGTCGCCATGGCGGAGTACTTCAACCGGAACTACTATCAGGACGACATTAACCGGTAACCCCTCAAACACCACCGATTAAACCATCAGAGAGCTTAGAGTGACCCTGAGGGAGTGTGTGTGTGTGTGTGTGTGTGTGTGTCGCAGGGCCAATATTCTGGGTCATAAGGGCGAGGTGGCCGAGGAGTTCAGCGTCATCATGAAGGCGCTGTGGTCAGGACAGTATAAAATGATCAGCCCGCAGGATTTTAAAGGCACCATCTGTAAGATCAACAACCGCTTCTCCAGCTACGAGCACCAGGACTCTCAGGAGCTGCTGCTGTTCCTGATGGACGGCCTTCACGAGGACCTCAACAAGGTACGGCGTCCAGAGCCTGTTCTCCTGAGTCAGGCCTCACGTAAACACACACTCTCTCTCGTTCTCTGTCAGGCGGATAAACGGCGCGGCTATAAGGAGGAGGACATCGATCATCTGGACGACGTGAGCGCTGCGGAGCTGGCCTGGTCCAAACACAAGCTCCTGAACGAGTCCATCATCGTGGCTCTGTTTCAGGGTCAGTTCAAGTCTACGGTCCAGTGTATGAGCTGCCAGCACAAGTCACGCACCTTCGAGACCTTCATGTACCTGACTCTGGAGATGACCCCCAGCAGCAAGTGCTCTCTACAGGTCACACACACTCCTACACTCACTCACACACACACACACACACACACACACACACTCTCTCACCCACACACTCTTTCTCTCACACACACACACACACACACACACACACACACACACACACACTTTCACACTCACTATCTCACACTCAAATGAATATTATCAATATTTTAAATGATAAGTATGAAATAAATGTTTAGATTGATCTTATGAGGTTATGAAGACTGTAGAGTGATGGTCTGTGTGTGTTTGTACAGGACTGTCTGAAGCTCTTCTCTAAAGAGGAGCGTCTGACCGACAGCAACCGCTTCTACTGCCGCCACTGCAAGACTCACCGAGACGCCATCAAGAAGATGCAGATCTGGAAAGTTCCGCCCATTTTACTCGTACACTTGAAACGGTGAGTGAGGTGCAGCACCCCGACACAGGGCTCAGATCTCTCCTGAAGCAGCGTCTGAATGCTGTGTGTGTGTGTGTGTGTGTGTGTGTGTAAGGTTTAAATACGACGGCCGCTGGAGAGAGAAGCTGCAGACGCTGGTAGACTTTCCTCTGGATAACCTGGACCTCACACAGTACGTGATCGGACCCAAACAGAACCTGAAGAAGTACCACCTGTACGCTGTGTCTGTGAGTATAAACACACACACACACACACACACACACACACACACACACACACAGACCTCTACTGATTTTCTAGCAGGTTAGCAGTATTTTCTCTCCTCATCACACAACACTAGATCTACATCAGAACTATTTCTGTCTGATTTATAAACCTCTTTATCTCGTGACGACCGCTCAAACATCTCACTAGTGGGTCGTCCTGATCCCTCGCTATATAAGAGACCACATTTACATCCTCACGAGTGGAGTTACACACACACACACACACACAAGCGTGGTGCGTGACGTCTGGTCTGGTCTGCAGAATCATTACGGAGGGATGGACGGTGGTCACTACACAGCTTACTGTAAGAATCCTGTGAAGCAGCGCTGGTTCAAGTTCGACGATCACGAGGTGTCTGACATCTCCGCCTCCTCCGTCCGCTCGGCTGCCGCCTACATCTTCTTCTACTCCTCTCTATGAGGGTCGGCGATGGGTCGTAACCATGGCGACGGGAGATTGATGCATGTCTGACATGCAGCTATGGGTGGAGCTAAAGCCCTTTGCTTGAAGACTGATGGACACTTCTGCTGAGGGAACGTCCTCTCTCTCTCTCTCTCTCTCTCTCTCTCTCTCTATGTCTCTCTCTCTATGTCTCTCTCTCAGTGGGCGGTTCAGGGGCGTCTGTAGCAGGAGTCTGAACACAGGAGCCTCGTCCCGCTCTGGACCGTGTGAGATTAGACGTCCATATATGCACACTATAATCTAAGCCGCTCATTAGACGTGCACCTGATGCTTAGGGAGATGCGTTTCATTTATTTATATGGTGACCAAATATGACGGGTGCTGCCGGATCGAAGGCGAGGAATCACTCACAGACTCACTGGTGTTTGTTCACACCGCTTGGGCCCCGCTCTCTGTAGGCTAGTGTTCAGGGACCCGCTAACCTCCGCAGCGCAGTAACCCTCATCGACTGAGAGGACCCGATCGCAGCGGCCCCGGGGCCTTCATATCACACAGCTGTGTCTCTGTACTAATACTCATCTGAATCAGAACGGCTGCGGCATGAGCTTCTGATGGACTGACTCGTTCTCTCACCTGTTTCTTATAATATTAAGCGCATTCTTTAAATCCATGTATTAGCCTATAAACCTTATACATGCATAAATAAAACAGAAGTAACACACGTGCTCTTTGAGTCTTGTCTTGTGTTTACGGTATGAGCGTGTCTGGACAGGATTATAAAAAAGATTTAATACGGTATCATTGATTGGAAGAGCTTGCATTTGAAGCTAATGTAAAATAATTCATTTTTTAGTGACTATAAACAGTATAACAGTTTATAATTGATCTGTTTCAGTAAATGTTTTCTAGTATGAATCGGATATAATGACTTGCCATTAATGTTTATAATAAGATAGATGAGAAGAAAATTCATACAACAGCAAGAGATGCTCTAAAAAGTTGTTTCTACAAAAACAGTCTACAGTTCTGCTGCTAAACCAACCAGCAGATAAATCAGCTTTAAGAAACACAACTAGTCAATTAATAACCCTGAGACATGAAGAATTAAAATGATGTGTTCAAAAATCAGCTGAATGTTTGATCTCCAGCTGCATGGAATCTAATGTGTGTGAAAGTCACGCAGATTTAACTCTAGTTTCATTGTTTCAGATCACATGCTGTGTGTGTGTGTGTGTGTGTGTGTGTGTACCTGCTGAGAATGTGTGTGGTGTTTCTTGGGTTCTGCTTCACAGTGACCCGGCGGCTCCTGCTGACCTCTTGACCTTCATCTGATGAAGACAAATCAAACTTTCATTCAGATCCATGTCGTCTCACAAGAAACCACACAAACTAGACTAGTTACCTTCTAGCGCTGACCAGCGTCCGGCAGAAACAGCGTGTCGCTCAGTGTCCTGAAATCATAATATTACTAAGAAGTGTACTATGGCAAGCTGTAATTTACTACAGGATTAATTTCAAGGCACATGCATTCAAGTGTCATTTGGTCCAAATTAACTTTAATAAAAGAGATTAAAACAGTTATTGATAGGTGAGAAGTTCTAATAATACACAGGTTTTTGAACCTTTAGCGGGTTTTTGTTGCCATTAGTGCTATATGTCAGAGAAACGTTAATAAAAGCAGTATATGGTTTGGTTTGGTTGTGTTTTCTGTCTAAACGTCACTTACCTGATTGTTTGGACCCGGATGTTTTTATTCACATGAATCTAAAAGGAAAATCTTTTCGCGGTTTTTCTCCGTCGATCTTATAACACAGATTCTGACAGGATTTTTTTCCTGAGGCGAGCTACTTTTAAGGTCACAAATACATAACGTTACTAAAGAATAAATAGTATAAAAATACAAAATTAATGCGGAGCGCCTGGAACAGTTAATACCCTTAAACGCTGGATTCTGTATTAATCATTTTACGTGAAACATTTAGTTGAGATCTGACTTTTTTTTGGTCTCCATTTGAACAGATAAACCGCGCTAAAATAAAAAAATTACTTAAGAAAAATTACTTTTTAGAAAAAAATTAAGTTTAATCTCCCGCGTTTTACGGTTGCTATGGAGATCTCAGGGGAACAGTCACACGATTCGCGCGCTTTATTTTAAAATGCCGATGTTTACGAAAGCAGTGTGTATAAATTTAAAATATAATCACAAATTACGATAAAACTATAACTACGGTTTAACCTAGGCATCACTTTTTTCGTCAGTAATTATTCTTATTAACATATGAACAATAAAAACACTGGCAGCTAAAGAGAATCGGACTCGAGCTCCATCATAAAAAGGCAGAAAATAAAAATACACGTTAAAGTTTAAATGTTGGTATGAATTCCCAAATTTACCGAGTGCTGTATAATTAGGAAACAGTAGAATTAGTTAAGTGTTTCAAGTAAACCCAACAAAAATGCTAGTAAGACCGTAAACATCAGTCAAGGGTCAGATGAACACTAACTCTTCAACACATCATCAGCATAAAAACCCCACAGAAACACGACAGAAGCTGAAGCTGAACGATCTTCAGACAGAGAGAAAACGTATGAATGACCTTTGCATGATTTTTCAGTGTTTTATTAAATATACAGTAAAAAAAAAAGTGTACAGATCCATTAATATAATATCCCCAGCATCAAATATTCTCACGTTTCATCTGATAGCATCGCGCCAGATAAATGTATCTATGAGATACACCAGAATAACACTCCGACAGTAGAGGACGACCGTACCGCTGTAACATGAGAAAGGTCTTGACTGCATGGACTGGTTTCAGTGGTCAGCACAGTGAGAGCACACACACCGCGCCGTCTTTGCATTGCAATCTGCCCATAATCCACACGAGATTCAATAGATGCATTCATACAGCTCTGTACATAAAAACATTCTCTTGGCATACAGCTCTGTACAAAATCTGATAATAGTATAATGAGCACATGTTCTTTCCAAAAGGTGACAGACATAACATGTAAAATTGCTTTTATTTTATACAAGGCAACTTGTAGTTTAGAATAAATATTTAACTC
>NC_056716.1:16459461-16481961 GCF_018831695.1 Puntigrus tetrazona
AGTGAGTTTTTTACAAAATCTAAAAATGAGAGTTTCCTGTGAGGTGTAGGTTTATGTGTAGAACAATAACACATACAGTCTGTACAGTATAAAAACAATGTGTGTGTGTGAGTGTGTGTGTGTGTGAGAGAGAGTGAGTGAATGTGTGTGAGTGTGTGTGTGTGAGTGAGTAAGAGAGTGTGTGTGTGTGTGTGTGTGTGAGAGAGTGAGTGAATGTGTGTGTGTGTGTGAGAGAGTGAGTGAATGTGTGTGTGTGTGTGTGTGTGTGTGAGAGAGTGAGTAAATGTGTGTGTGTGTGTGTGTGTGTGTGTGAGTAAGAGAGTGTGAGTGAATGTGTGTGTGTGTGTGTGAGAGAGTGAGTGAATGTGTGTGTGTGTGTGTGTGTGTGTGTGAGTAAGAGAGTGTGAGTGTGTGTGTGTGTGTGTGTGTGTGTGTGTGTGTGTGTGAGTAAGAGAGTGTGAGTGTGTGTGTGTGTATGTGAGTCAGAGTGTGTGTGTTTTCTGACCAGCAGCAGATCCTCATAATGAGAGACGTCCTCCAGAGACACACGTGTCCTCTCCTGCTTCCTGAGCGCTGAAACACACACAGATCATCAGGAGTGTGTGTGTGTGTGTGTGAGATGCTGGATCAGGGTTAATGTTTAAAGCGTCTGGTGTTGTGTAATGCTGTTGTTTACACTCACTGGACTCTGGATGCAGGAACGAAGGGTTTCTGTCGAACTCAGTGAAGCCGGCGTAAGAGTTAACTGTCCGCATTTGACCCTGCGCCGCTGCCTACACACACACACACACACACACACACACACACACACACACACACACACACACACCGGACTGAGCCCAACTGGACGATCAGCATCTTTAACATTCAGAATCTACACTCACCACATCCCGAGCCTTCCTGGAGGGACTCGACTGCCGGCCGCTCACAGACACCTCTTTAGGGAACGACCTCTGACCTTCAGGATCATCCTTGTGACCTTCAGGGAAAAAATGAGTTCAAAGCATTACAGACCAAACCACTTTAACTACACGGCATTTACACTGGAACAAAAAGATATCTGATTTTCTGCTCACATCTGACACCATTGGGAATCTGTCACACGTCTAACAACAACCTGCACAAGATCCGATTTTTTTCCACATCCGCTCTGGGGCGCTTCCTAATATTAACCAGAAACACACCTGACCTACGTCTGAACACACATCTGATAGTAAAGCCATCGCTTCAGACAATCACGTCAGCCGGGGATTAATGAAACAGGACAACAGGAACATCTATATAAAGCGTCCTCTTCTCAGTGAATACAGTAGAGACTAAAAGAACGTCTGCAGTCAGAGGAACACAGAAGCTGTGTCTGAAGAGGTGTGTAGATGTGTGTTTGTTCATACACGGTTTAATCTGCAGCTACAAATAAATTAATGTTTTGTTATGATAGTAAACAAACCATTGAATATACTTTGGCCAGCAGAGGGCAGCAAGTCACTAGAGTTACAGTAAACAAGGGCCAAAGAACCAGACATGGTTAAAAGATCGGATCTGTGCATTTCGACTCTGTCTGGGTCAACATTCAGTGGACTACAGTCACCCTGTTAAACGCTTCCCTCTGATGACACTGAGCTTTACCAACCCGTCACTAACCAACCCCTTAACCAGCACCAGCCCGGGTTAGTCGAGTCTACTGGACACACACAGCACTGTGTTCACTCCCGAGGGACATTTAGTACACAGGATGAGATAAAACCACCGCCAGAGGTCAGAGGTCACCCGTCTCACTCTCCCTAACACACACAGGGGCATGCGGACAGGGTGAGGGTCGAGGGTCAAGGGTCACGATTAGGCCCCGATTCCCAGCGGTGGACCGAAGCCAAACCTCGGCTCCTCTGCATGATTCTGTTCAGTGCGCGTCTGCAGCGGCCGTCTCTCTGGAAGCTCCGAGGGCCCCGGGGCCCGTGCTCAGGGGCCAGAGGGAGGGGCGTGTTTCTCTCGGGCGGCTCGTCTTCGTCGGCGGAGAAAGCGAGATTGACGTGTCCCTGGCACTCGGGCTCGCTCACGAGCACCACCGGGAGGCCTTCATCACTCCTCTCACAAACACCCTCCTCTTCCTCCTCATACTCACCCACGAAGGCCCCGAACTCCACCGCGGCGGGCCCCGGCTCCGTGTGTGTGTGCGAGTCGGTGAGCTGCGACGGCGTGCTGACGAAGAACGTGGCTGGGGCCGGATCCGACCTCGACCCGACCTCGGGGCTCAGAGGAAGCTCCGCCCCCTGCATCGCTCTGCTCTCGGCCCCGCCCCCAAACAGAGACTCGGCGATGCTGGCAGAGGGAGGCAGGAAACCCACGCTGCACCGCACCAGGGCGCTCGACTTGGAGGGCCCCGTGACGTCGGGCCCCAGGTTCTTGGAGACGCTGAGCTCGCGCGTGATCTGGTTGTGTACTTTGCTAGCCTCGGAGGCTCGCTGCGCCGTTAGCGCCTTTAGCGTGTCTACGGTGAGCGCAGACAGGTCCTGCAGGTGTCCGATCTGAGAGTCCAGCGTGTGCAGAGAGCGCTTGATGAAGTTCACCTTGTTCCCCACCTCCTTCAGCTGCACACACATCGTCTCCACCCTGAAAACAGCACAGCTACATTTAGAGAAACACTGCACGGGTCACAAGGATCAGTTTTTCTTTTATGCCATAAATCATTAGAGTAGGAAATATACTAAATATTTTCATGGAACATGATCTATGCTAAAGATCACAACTTCAGTAAAATAGCTAAGGACCCTAATTTGAACAATTTTTCTCAATATTTAGATTTTTTTGCTTCCTCGGGAGTCCAGATCTCACTCAGACTTTATTCAATCAAACCAGACGTCAATGAAAGATTTGTTGTTCAGATTCTCTGTGACTTGAGCGTTGATTTACGGTCTGAGCTCAAGGACTCTGAGGGTTTCATGCAACCGATACACACTACAGGTTTTCAGTTCATGTATTTCCCGGGAATGTAAGCATGCTCATGGATCACACGATCCCTCAGATATCAACGAAAATAACGTCATTTCAGAAGCAGTGAAGTCTGAACTGAAGTCTACTAGCCTGTAAAAGTCTGTTTTTATATAAATATAATGTTTCACTTTGACAATATAAAGGTGTGAGTAACAGGAGCAATGCAAAAAATAAAATGTCTTAATATTTTAGTCATTAAATCTTGTTATTTTTCTATCTGTCAGTTATAAATAAATCTTAATTCAGGGATATACTTGATTATTTTTCTTGCCCCAATGGCAGATATTTTTGCTTGTTTTAAGGAAAAACTAACCAATTATTTAAGAAAACAAGACTTAATATCTTAAGTCACTTTACTCATCAAGTAAATGCATCTTGATTCCAGAATCTTAGTTATTTATACTAATTATACTATAACAAGACAAAAAGACATCCCAGGAAGGAAATCGTGATAGATTTATAAATCTCAGACAATTCATTTTAATATTTTATTTCACACAATAAACGCTGCAGCTCTTAACGGCTAATGAACGGGGTTTGCGCTGGACTCGTACCTGTCTGACGTGAGTCTGATCCTCTCCTCACTGCCCGAGTGAAACTGATCATCTTTCTCGTGGAAGTACGTCTCCACGCACTGCTCCTCGAAGTCGTGCAGCTTCTTCTGGTCCTCCTCGGTCAGGAAGAGCTCTGTAAAACAGCAGGACGGTCAGAGAGGCGTCAGACGCGAGCGGGAGCGGAAGCAGAAGCAGGAGGAGCGTTACTTGGTCCGTAGGCGCTGCTGTCCTTCTTCCTCTTCCTGCAGATGGAGGCCAGCAGCGACGCGGCGTGACTCAGGAGAATCAGCGGCGGAGGCAGCACCGGCTTGTCATGATACGCCATGATGAAGTGATAGCGCTGGTACTTCCACACCAGGTTAGATATAGACTTCACCTGCATGTAGACGTTACTGGAGAGAAACAGAGCACTCAGTTACACACTCTCACACACACACACACACTCTCACACACACACACTCTCACACACACACACTCTCACACACTCTCACACACACACACTCACACACACACACTCTCACTCACACACACACTCTCACACACTCTCACACACACTCTCACACTCTCTCACACTCTCTCACACTCTCTCACACACTCTCACACACTCTCACACACTCTCACACTCTCACACACTCTCACACACTCTCACACACTCTCACACACTCACACACACACACACACACTCTCACACACACACACACTCTCACACACACACACACACTCTCACACACACACACACACTCACACACACACACACACTCTCACACACACACACTCTCTCACACACTCTCACACACTCTCACACACTCTCACACACTCTCACACACTCTCACACACTCTCACACACTCTCACACACTCTCACACACTCTCACACACACACACTCTCACACACTCACTCTCACACACTCTCACACACACTCTCACACACTCTCACACACTCGGTGGGTCACTCACTTGAAGAAGGCGATGAGCAGGTTGACCATCAGTATGTACTGGACGAACAGATAGACGGCCTGCAGCAGCGGGGTCAACCATACACCCGTCGCACACAGCTCCTTGGCGTGATCCTCGCTTGAGTTCGCACACACTGCCCACACACACACACACACACCAGTGGATCATCATCATAAAAGTACAATGAACTAATAACATTATTTATAATATATTAATAATATATACAGTCTAAATTTATAAATGTATAATAGCCAGTTATTTATTCACATTAATGAAGGACTCAGAGAAAAATCTTGTGTGTTCATGAAATTTTTATAAATTTAATCCGAGTTATAAATGAACACATGAACTATTATTTTAGCATTTTATCTTTACATATACATTTAGGAGATGATTAATAAAGAGTGACTTACAAATGAGGAGAATAGAAGGAATAAAACCCAACAAAAGCACAAGAAAGTGCCAGTGTTATTAAATAAATAAAAACAAACGAGTAGATAGAATTAGAATAGTGTGTTAGAGGATGGAGTATAGATGATGTATCTAGTGTAGTGTGTGTGCGTGTGTGTGAGAATGCGTGTGTGTGAGAGTGCGCGTGTGTGATTGTGTGAGTTATTTTGTGTGTGTGTGTGAGTGTGTGTGAGAGTGTGTGTGCGCGTGTGTGAGAGAGTGCGTGCGCGTGTGTGAGAGAGTGCGCGTGTGTGAGAGAGTGCGCGTGTGTGAGAGTGCGCGTGTGTGTGAGAGAGTGCGCGTGTGTGTGAGAGTGCGCGTGTGTGAGAGCGCGCGTGTGTGAGAGCGCGTGCGTGTGTGTGTGAGCGCGCGCAGCGTGTGTGAGCGCGCGTGTGCGCGCGCGCGTGTGTGAGCGCGCGCGTGTGTGAGCGCGCGTGTGTGTGAGAGCGCGCGTGTGTGTGAGCGCGCGTGTGTGTGAGCGCGCGTGTGTGAGCGCGCGTGTGTGTGAGAGCGCGTGTGTGTGAGAGCGCGCGTGTGTGTGTGAGAGCGCGCGTGTGTGTGAGAGCGCGCGTGTGTGAGAGCGCGTGTGTGTGAGAGCGCGCGTGTGTGTGAGAGCGCACGAGTGTGATTGTGTGAGTGATTGTGTGAGTGATTGTGTGTGTGTGAGAATGCATGTGTGTGTGTGTGAGAGTGCGTGTGTGTGTGTGATTGTGTGCGTGAGTGCGTGTGTGTGTGAGAGTGCATGTGTGTGAGAGTGCGCGAGTGTGATTGTGTGCGTGTGTCAAAGACGCTGAGTCTGCAGCAAAAGAACTTCCATAGAAAGCACATTAAACATATGTGTCTACATTTAAAAGGTGTGAGTGTGAGAGTGTGTGTGTGTGATAGAGTGTGTGTGTGTGTGTGTGTGTGAGAGAGTGTGTGTGTGTGTGTGTGTGTGTGTGTGTGTGTGTGTGTGTGTGTGTGAATAAAAAAAAAGTCAAAATTTGGTTGAAATAACGTTACTGTCATTCAGTGCACAATTATGTAAAAAGTCAAACGTGTTTATTCTGTATTATTGGTGGTGTGTGAATGTTGTGAAGCTTTTTTTGGCTAGGGCTCTTCTTCTGAAGCGTTCTCTGTGCTTCACTATGAACTAATCCTCTAAACCACGTGAGCAGAGCGGAGAAGTGAGACAGCTTTTAGAAACTATTAGACTCTTTATAATCTGTTTAATACAGTCTGTCACAGAACGGATATAAGCACCTCCTGACACTATGGGTGTCATTTTCACATTATTACTGTATTCTTAAATAGTATAACGTTATCTTAGTTCAGTGTGACACTATTTGTGCATCTTGGCACAAAACAAACAGGAAGCTGATCTCACAGGATGCACCTTTAGAGATAAACATAGGCCTAATGAACATTGAATTATTACATTTTAAAGTAATAACTTTTTGCTTTTCTATAAATGTGTATAAAAAATTATATAAATAAAATAAAACTTGATTTTAACAAACATAAAATGTTTAGAAATTTAATAAATGAAATTAAATAACTTAAAAAACCCAAATTGAACTACTTAATGAATTTATTTTCCACCAATAACCTAAACATGAGCTAAATATATTGATTGTATATCCGTGGCCCCTGCTGAGCGTGTATTTGACGGCCGTGCTTTAAGTTAATAACTCAGACGTGGTCGTGTTTACCGTCGATCTCGTACGCGTACACCTCTCCGTACATCATCCAGTACGGCTGGAACACCACATCTCTGGCCAGAGACCAGGAGGGATCCTCGTTCGGGTACAGGATGGCTTTCCGAGGAACCCCGAAGCTCAGCAGCACCACGGCCATGATGACCACGATGTAGAACATGTTAGCCACCTGCGGAGGACGAGAGAGCGGTCGGTCAGCGGAGGACGGGGCGGCTCGGACGCGGCTCTGAACCTGCGCTCACCATCTTCCCGATCATCATGACGTACGGCCCGGCCTGCTGATTGACCGCCAGGATGTCCAGCAGACGCACGTACCAGAAGATGATGTTCAGACAGTACACGATCCGGCCGGCGATGAACACGTTCCCCGAGCCGAAGCGCAGCCCGAAGCCCACGAAGAACATCAGCAGCGCCAGGAAATCAGACACGTTGAAGTAGTCGCTGAACCAGACCTTTATCTTCTGACTGATCTTACCTCCTTCAGACATGAACATCTACAGAAGAAATAATGTGAGAGTCATCAGCAGCAGTACACACAGAAACATACCCTTAATGACAGACATCTACAGGATATTGAGTAAATGTTCCATGAAGACGTTTTGTACATTTCCTACCATAAATATCAATTTAATTTTTGATTAGTAATACGCATTGCTAAGAATTTCATCTCAACAACTTTGAAGATTTGCTCAATATTTACGTTTTTTTGCTCCCTCAGATTCCAGATTTTCTAATAGTTGTGTCTCAGACAGATATTGTCCGATCAGAACAGACCAGACATCAGTGGAGAGATGATTAATCGGCTCTCAGATCTATGAAAGCTGCGTAAGAAAAACTACCTTCTGACTGGACCAGGATCACATGTGTGTAATAACTGCCCTGATCTACAGAAAACTACCCTAATAAAAGAACTGATAGGATTTCAATACTTAATGTAAATTTATGCACTTGACTGGTTTTGTGCTCCAGGTCACATGCTGTATGTACTGAAGTGCACGAAACACACACACGTGTGACCTCTTGACCCCGGCTCCGGTCACATGATCACAGTCTGTCCAGGCGCCGGGTCAATCATCAGACGGAGGTTAACCGCTCAGCTGCATTGTAACGAACGCCGCTCAAATAATTAAACATTTCTGACATACCTTGTTAAAACATCCGACCACACACACACACACACACACACACTCGAATCTTCTCCACCGCCAGCGTGAAGATGTAAAGAATGACGACCCATTCCTGAGGAGACGGGAACGACTCCATCCGCACCAACACCACGTACGAATACAGCATCAGGAAACCGATGTAGAAGAGCTAGAACACACAAAACACACCGTAACATTGATGATCTCACACACACACACACACACACACACACACCAGTTCAGACTCACTATACAACAGACACCAATCACAACCAACAAGACAAAGGTCGACCAAATATCCTTTAAATTTAATATATATATATATATATATATATGTGTGTTATTTGAGATCTATTTGGTCCATTTCCCTTTCATTCCTCTAAAAGGCAGTAAAAAGGAAAAATATATAATTTTCTTTCTATCATTAATTATTAATATTTTAATTGAAGGGAGACAAAGTGTCCTCTAGGGGTCTCTATTTTCTACTTTTGAGAAATCAGGCACGCTCAAATTCAACATCCTGGGCTAAATGGCTGGAAATAATCTTATTTTACACAGAAAACCTTCATTTTAACTCATTATTATTGTATTTGCTTACTCCTCCACTCTGTACAGAGACTCATGAGGATGTAGCTTCGTCGTGTGAGATCGAGAAGTAAGACAATTCAGACCTTATTAGGTTATTTTATGTAACACAAAAGTGATTTATGTTAAAAGAACCACCCCTTATATAGAGTTTTTTTTAATCTGGATTGTGTGATTTAGCATTTTCTGCGACTGCACAGTTGCTCAAGAATCACTCAGCGCTGACGTGAAGAGAGCAGCGTAATGATTCAGATCACACTCTACAGCAATCATTATTTGCCTTTCTGACAATCTTTAATGTTTGTTCAACACCTTTACCTCAAACCTTTCAGCTTACATTAGAAACAGATGAATGATCAACCACTATTTCTCACACACACACACACACACACACACACACACACACACACACACACACACACACACACACACACACACACACACACACACACACACAGGGGTCTGGTTGAAATGTCTCTAATGAACCTTCCACTAGTTCTGTGATGTTTATCTGTGTGTAAGGCAGTGGGTTTATGCAGGAACGAGTGTCTCTGATACTATCACATGGGAACAACACTCCAGAGCACTTAAAGTGTTGGGAATCACTCTCTCTCTCACACACACACACACTCGTGAGAAAGGTACCGTGTTGAACCAGAACTTGACGATGGGCGCGTGGTAAAAGGCGTAGAACTTGCGAGTGATGGGTAATCGGCGAGAGCGCACGTGCACCTCGGTCTCGTTCTTCACCTCGGCGTTCTCGTTGGGACGGGCTTCTTTAAACACATCCTGCAGAAACACAGATCAGAGCTGCTCGGTCAGTCCGCGTCACGGGGAACACCTGACCGTCTCCAGCGGTTAACGCTCGACCGTACCATGGGGATGTCGTCGGGCTTCTGCAGGTTGTGCTCGCTGTCCTCCATGCTCTGATGAGCGTCCTGAGACTGAGGGATGTGAGACATCTCCGCTTTAGTCTTGTATTCCAGCAGCAGGATGGCAGGAGGAACCAGGATGCTCAGGATCACCTGCACACACACACACACACACACACACACACACACACACACACACACACACACAATCAGTCGATCCACCAAGTGATGCACGAGGACGAGAACACTTGTTTTCTTCTCAATACAATACAGAAAATGATAACTTTAGTTCAACCACCATAGAGTTAAACAGTTAATCCATGAACATCGCACCCCTGCTCAGTTCTGATATTTTCATGTATATAAGTCCACAGCGAGCGCCGGCGGCCGCACCTTGTACCAGGAGTTCTTGCGCATGTTCAGGCGGCCCATCCACATGTCGGACAGCAGCATCTGTGTGCAGGTGTGAGCCACGAAGGGCCTCAGACGAGACGACACGGCCAGCTTCAGACAGGTGGAGTTGCTCCAGTTCTTCAGCTCGTACGTCAGCAGCTTCATGGCCATGGTCTCGTCCTGTCTGAAGGACTGCTCCAGCAGATCCACCGCCAGCGTGCCGAACTCACTGAGAGAGACAAACACATCCTGACCTGAACCCATCTCCAGCGACTGACCCGTCCATTCTCCTCGTTTTGAATCTCAAGCACTTTGCAATGCTTTGTTCCTCCTCTTTTGTAATATTTTGTAAGGTATATTTGTAGCAATAGCCAAATGTATATTAATCGATTTCTCACTTTTATGCCCTTTTTATGCCTGTTTTGTCATTTTCCTTCCATGAATATATAAAAATATAATTTTTCTATTAGCAATATGCATTGCTAAGAACTTCATTTGTCAGATTTTTCCCCCCTCAGATTCCAGATTTTTTTAATGGAAAGCTTGTTTATTCAGATGCTGTATCTTAAAAAAACTGACACTTATGATTAGTTTTGTGGTCAATGGTCAAGCTAAAACTGCAGGACAGCGGGCCTCGAGAAAGCCTGGTCTGAACAAAAAGAGCAGAAGGGCTCATCGGAAAAACGCAAAATCATCCTCTGCCAGCAGGTGGTGCTGCTGGAATGGCAGAAATGGGGTAGTTTTTATTTTGGGGGTGAACTAGCCCTTTAAATCTGAAACTAATTAAAACTACAGTCAAACTGGACGATAGTGGGATAAAATGGTCAAATATGGACAAATCGCGGAAAAACAGGGTCACACCCAAACCATCTCTGATCTAAACGAAGCTGTATAAAGACACAGCCGCCCCGTTTGCTGCTTGGACTCACTTGGAGTACTCCTTCAGCTCCTCGGTGGTGTCGTCCACCACGTCGCTCTTCTTGGCCTCGTAGCCCATGGAGCGCAGCAGCTTGCAGGCCACCAGAGCTTTGGCCATGGACTCCTCTCCGTGCTGCCAGAAGAACAGAGACATCTTCTGCCGCTTCATCAGAACGGCCCACACCAGCAGCTCGTTGAAGGGGTACGGGAAGCGGCGCGTCTCCGGGTCGTCGATGTCCACCACCTCCTCCTTACTCTTCTTCTTCTGCTGCTCCGAGACCGAATCCAGCTGAGGGACAAACACACGCCATTAAACACAGGGACGAGAGACGAACACACACACACACACACACACACACTTACCCTGGGCTTGTACGGCTGAGCTGTGTTGATGAAGTGATTGTGTCGCGTCTTCTCTTTCTTATCTGCTTGAATGCTGAAGGACTCGTGGGAGCTGCTGGCCGTGTGCCGACCTGACCGCTGAAGAGATGACCGACGGAGAGAGAGAGAGAACGATAGACGGACGGAGATGACAGACGGGGATAAGGACGGACAGACAAACAGGAAGAAATAACAGACAGACAGATAAAACGACAAAGCAGCAGAAAGACAGAGCAACAGACAAGTGGAAAGAAAGATGGACAGATACACAGACCAAGAAAGATGAAATGAAAAACAAACCAAAAAAAGGACAGATAGACAAAGCATTAGCATTCATTTTAATCTGACTGATAATTCTATAATAAAGTACAATTAAAATAAGGAAATCATTTAGTCCATATTCCTGCTGAGATGAAGACACTAGAGAAGTTTACCCGGCTGTTTCCGTGCAGGTTGTTGTAGATGATCCGGAAGCGCTTGCGAGTGTAGTTACACCGGTACGTTCCTCCCATCAGATACTCGATCACCAGACCCACGTCGATCAGCGTGATCTTATAGTTGGGCGGGAGGTTACCCTGCCAGAAAAACAGCGGGAGTGAGACTCGGAGCGACCTCAGTCTGACCCGAGACACGAGCTCCAGTCCAGCAGCTTTACCTGTTTGACGTCCCTCACCAGGTGATAGAGCGTCGGGTTGGTCGGAGTTTGTTTCTGCGAGAACAGAAATGTTTATGCCCAGAGTTTGAGAAGCAGGACGTGTGTGTGTGTGTGTGTGTGTGTGTGTGTACCGTGTTGTAGAGCTCCTCCAGACGTGTGATTGTGAGGAACCGATGCATGCTGACACCATTCTCTATCAGGAGCTTCACAAACTCCACACGATCCATCACCAACGCATCCAGCATCGCCTGCTCGAGGGAGCCCACCTACACACACACACACACTTTATTTTTCAATAATATTTCAAATTTGCTCAATGTTCATCAAGCATACAGAATACATGGCACGTTAAAGTATCATGGTGTTAGTGTATCAGAATGTGCTGAGAGGTCAGAAGGTGTGTGTGTGTGTGTGTGTGTGTGTTTACTACAAACAACTTTCTCTGTGTGTTTATGAGCACACACAAGTACAGACCAGCAGCTGTTGGCCGTAAACAAACACGTGATCTTTAGCGATGTCCACTCGATCCCACGCCAGCGTCAGGACCAGCTGATCGAAGGCCGATGCGTTCGTGCCTGTGAACACACACACACACACACACACACACACACACACACACACACACACGATGACAAGATGATGTCAGAGGAGACGTGACAGAGTTTAGACTTTGATACAGTGTTTCTTCTCAAACTGCAGTAAATGTTTGAGCATTTGAACGTGTTTAACCTGCAGCAAACCTGTGTGTGTGTGTGTGTGTGTGTGTTTTTGAAAATCTAAAAATGAGTAGTTTCCTGTAAGAGAACAATAACAGTCTGTACAGAATAAAACATTACACCTATGAAGAGTCCTCATAAAATAAATACCAACGTGTGTGTGTGTGTGTGTGTGTGTATGTGTGCAAGAGAGTGTGTGAGTGAATGAGAGTAATGAGTGTGTGAGTGATGGCGGTTCAGAAGATGATGATGATGATGATGATGGTCTGACTCAGTTAATTTGCAGCAGAAACACCTGCCTCAGTCACACACACACACACACACAAGATGAGGGTCTTTCCACTGACCTTTAAGCAGAGCCTTGAGGATGGCCACATCGATGTCCTGATGGTCCTCTGAGCCCACAGGAAACACCGTGATCTGTAACACACACACACACACACACACGGTCAAACACTGACAGGACCTGCAGCATGTATGTGTTTCCCATAAACCACAGCTTATTGACCAAATACTCCGGCTCTGTGTGTGTGTGTGTGTGTGTGTGTGTGTCTGTGTGTGTGTGTGTACGTACCAGTTCTTTGTTCTTCATGCACTCCATCAGTGTCTGGAACAGATGTAGTGCATCACTCTGGCTGAAGTTGAACGTTTTCTTGATTGTCGCAATGATGTCAGCCTCAACACCATCAGGCAACGCTCTGCAAACACACACACACACACACACACACACACACACACACACACACACACACACACTCAGGTTGGGTCATGACGAGGTGTGAATGTAAAGCTTATATTCTATATCAAACTCTTATGACACAGAAATCACAGTAATAACCTCTGACCGCTGTCTTCCTGACAAACAGACGTGGATATGAGTCATAACAGAGTTCATCACTGTGTGTGTGTGTGTGTGTTACCCGTCCTGCTCCGTCTGCTTGTGTACGTATGCCAGTATATCAGCGGCGCGGCCGGTTCCCTCACACACCACCACCGGCACCGGAGGACTCTCCTGAAGATACTCCAGCACCGTCAGGATCACGTTCGGACCTCCTTCAAAGATCAGAGCCACAACAGGGACGCCCTGACCAATACCTACACACACACACACACACACACACACACACACACACACACACACACACACACACACACGTCAACATCTGAAGTGGATCAAAACCTTTCAAAGTTATCCTAAAACTAAACTTTTTTGTCTTAGGACAACGTTTCTGATTCCTCTTCAAATGTTGATTATTATATATAAGTTATAAGTTACATTTGAGACTTTTTTTATCACTTATTCTTGTGTTGATGTTAGTTTATCATGTTAGTGTCTGAATAAAGAGCTGCTGCGGCTGCAATAACACTGACTGCAGGATAATAGATGCTTTTGACCAACTGTTTGGACCCAAATATGTGTGTGTGTGAGTGTGTGAGTGTGTGTGTGTGTGTATGTGTGTCTGTGAGTGTGTGTGAGTGTGTGTGTGTGTGTGAGTGTGTGTGTGAGTGTGAGTGTGTGTGTGTGTGTGTGTGTGAGTGTGTGAGTGTGTGTCTCACGGGCGTGGATTCTCTGCAGGTTAATGTGTTTCTCCAGCTCTCTCCTGAGTTTGACTTCAGCTCCGTATTTCCCGACTGTCCCATCATCCACCAGAATGAAGTGAGAGTGAAAGTTATTCAGCACGTTGAGTTTACTGAGAGGGTTCAGCAGGGTTTGGTACGGCGCTACCACCTGAACACACACACAAATATTTCATATAAATGATGCTAAAACTTTTTGTGTGATTTGGAACAATTTCCGATTGATCGTACAGAAATGTTCCATCATTGGCGTGTGAACACTACAGATCAAGGTTCTCTGAAGCTGCATTTATTTGAACAAAAAATATGATAAAGATCAAAACCGTATAACTGTAACATCATTACAAATTAAAACGGTTTAATTTTATAGTTTAATTTTCCTTCAGAAATCATTCATGCTGCTCGAGAAACTAGTTGTTTTGTGATGCAGTCGTTCGGAGAGTTCAGAGAGATCTTCATGTGTAAGAAGGGTCTGAAATGGGCCGTGTGTGTGTGTGTGTGTCTGTTATGAGCCTCACGTCTCTTCCGATGAGGTCGTTCCTGTTTTCGATCACTCCCCAGGGTGCGATTCCCACCGTACAGATTTTCCGAGCCGATCTGGACATGTGTTCCTTCAGAGCATCACCCACATGTTTGGCCACGCCTGAAAACAGTGGAAAAACACCCAGTCAGTGGTTTACAGTGACCCTGAAGGGGTCGTGACCTCTCTACAGAAGTGTGTGTGTGTATAGAGGCACTCTAAGTGTGTAAACACTAATAAAGTGTATCGACCTGATCTTTAAACTCAAATGACTGTCATTATGATAATCAGGTTAATCCTGTAAATGCCGCTGTGGAATCACACACACACACACACACACACACTGAGTGTTCCTGGTGCCACCCGTCTGTACCCATGATGCACTAGTAATGAGAGTGTGACCTGTGTTGACCCCTCCGGTCAGGATCCAGGCCCCGGTGGTGACAGCAGCTTTGATCAGTCCTTTGCCCACCACCTGTTTGATCCGTGGATGCAGGTCGAAGTTCTGGATTCCCCCGTGAACGCTGATGACGATCTTCGGCAGCTCCATCTGCCATTCCTTCAGCATGAGCCTCAGGACGGCCTCCGGACGGGAGTCATAGGAGAGACGCACATACTGAAGAGAACAGAGCAGGATGTCATTAACCCCTTCAGATCAGAACACTGCGTGACTGTGTGTGTGTGTGTTCAGACCTTGGCTCTGTACGAATGCGATCCTCCCTGGAAGTTGATGACTCCGTAGGCATCAGTGGGACTCTCCTCCGTGTGCTTCTCCACTGACCACTGCTCCAGATCGGACAGCTCGCCCTCGGTCAGACGCACGTCTGAGTACTTCACTGCCAGCGTAGCGGTGAAGCCCACGTGCTGGCGGACCAGACGCCCGCAGCAGCATCTACACACACACACACACACACACACACACACACACGTCAGCACACACACACTCTATCTGAACACCTCGACTGTGTCAAACGCCATGTTTCGTGACACTCACCGCACAAGCTGCTGACAGATCTGACATCCTGGGAGGCATCTGCCAAAACAAACAAGAGTGATATTAGAGGGACGCCAGAGACACTGTGCATAGGATAATGCTGCTGGAAAAAAATCTAATATAACGCTGTAGGATGATGCAAACTACAGCTTGAGCCTTTAATAGTAACGTGATGTGCATGACGTACCTGTGCGGGTCTTTTGACACAGGCAGTATATAAACACATTCCCTCTTGGTGAAACTGTGTTCGATCCAGGACTTCTGGGACTGCAGAAGAGAAACAGGATCAACATAAAGCAGACGGTCACTCTCCCACTGAAACACTGCCTTTAAACCTGAAGATGATCAACAAAAACTAGCAACACAACGGAAGCAGCATCAGAACTTTTCTTCCTTGTTATGAAATTCATCTTGAGCGTAACAATTTATTAAGAAAGAAAAACACGTTGGAACTTGGTTCTATGCATCGGTCGTTGGTTGGATGTTGAGATGTGGGCGTGGCTGTCAAACAGAAGAGGATCTGAGGGAGCGAGCAGGGGATCTTAAGAAAGAGGCAGAGTTTAAGCAGAGGAGTCCTCCAAACATCACAAAACAGAAGTCTGTGTTTCACTGGATCACACATTACACCTGAACTAAAAATACATACAAATCACAACTAAAACATGATAAAACATTCAAACAGATAATAGATTTTGCACCAAACACCAAGGACACTGCACAGGTAACATGTCCTCAAAATCCTTTTATTTATTGGGATTGTTGTTCACAGTCTTGGAAAAAGTTACTTTTAAAAGTAATGCACTTTAAGTTACTCCCTAAAAAAAGTAACTAATTACGTTACTTTGTTTCTCATGTATTGAATTACTTTCCTAGAACTACTCTAAATAAAGCAATGCATTACTAGTTACTTTTAAAAAGCAGTCTGTTTACGCAACTTGCGTTACTCGTGACGTGTTTCCAGAAGACAATCAGATCAAACCGAGGGCCGCGCTTCAGCCGAAGGCTCCGCAGGGGCCCGAATAAGCCACAGTCTGAGCTAAAGCTCCACATTCCTGTGAGAAACTCAGTTTGATGAAGTGTTAAACACTGCTGGGATTCTCCTCAGCTAATAGTCATTAGGATTGTGACGACACAGAAAATGTTCAAATTCTGAATCATCACAAACAAACGACTACCTTTAGTTCTTAAAAATCGAATACAAACACTCACATGAAGTCTGTTGCATCAGCATTATTTCTACAGAGCTTTCTACAGACTGCGCTGAAAGGAAACAGAGCTTCAGCCTTATCTGCTGAACTACCATTTACATCAGGACTGCCGCTTAAACACTAATCATGAGGTTTACAATAATAACCCTAGAAACACAAGCACTAGATTACTACCTTCAAGATCCACCCAGAAAGAGACTAGCATTATAAAGTTCATCTTCAGCTGGGATTTAGGGGCAGGACGTGATGAAGCTCTGAAACTTGGTTCCTTCTTTAGCCTTAAAACATGATTTAAACCCGTTAATGATCTAGACACCATTCCCTGGACATCTCCTAAAGAATGAAACGGAGGCTTGAAGAGTTTTTGCATGCGATATATTCCTCAGACACCCATCAACACATCTGTCATTAAAAATAATTCAATCTACTCTTCCTCGTGACTTTGCAAACCTGTATGGCTCTCTTCTGTTGAACTGGACCCCATTGGCACCGACACACTTCTCTAAACACCTTCCACCGGAGAAAAAAGCCACACGGGTTTGGAACGACATGAAGAAAGAATCATTATTTCAGTGCGAGCCGCTCCTTTAAGCCCGAGCTCCAGCAGCAGTCCCGCAGACTTAACACCAGGGATTTTTAATTAAATTTCCCAGAGTCCCTTTCTACTCCCAGCCTGAGCGCGGGGCAGCCCTGTGGAGCCCGGAGCGAGCGGCGAACGCCAGCGGATTACACACGTATTCAAGCAGAAACACGGAGAGCCACGAACGGCGACATTGAGACAGGCTTCTTCTACCTCAAACTCCTCATCTTCATCCTTCTGACGCAGCAGAGAATACAGAAACATCACCAGACGCCCGAGAACGAGACCGCAGGACTACTTTCAGCTAAACTCTGTTTCTCAGCAGTTAATCAGCAAGAGGTCGTGACGGCCGTGATGAATGTTTCTGAATATTAGAGAGAGAGAGAGAGCTTACCGTGTATGAGACTCGCCCGCTGGCACACACACTGATTGAAGCAGGGCAGATCAGCGTAAACGTGCGTTTACTCCATAAACAAACAAACCCAACCCTTCACAGCTTCATTTTATAAGATCCTATCTTCACCTACGCTGCTGCTGAACTCTAGGAATATATTATTAAGTTTATCAGCTCGTGATGGGAATCGAACCCATGACCTCCTGCAAGGAGAGACCTAAAAGAGTCAACAATATCTGAAAGCTTACGCTTTTTTATGTTTTTGAAATTAGTCTCTACTGCTCACCAAGACTGCTTTTATTTGGTCAAAAGTGCAGCAAAAGCAGTAACATTATAAAATATTATTACTATTTAAAGTAACAGTTTTCTATGCAAATATATGTTAAAATGTAATTTATTTCTGTTTTCAGCATCATTACTCCAGTCTTCAACATCACACGATCTTTCAGAAATCAGAATAATATTTAAAATTGGTAGTAATTATTTTTTATATATATATATATATAAATATATATATATATATATATATATATATATATATATATATATATATAAAAAAACAAACAAACAAACAAACATATATATATATATATATATATATATATATATATTTTTTTTTTTTAATTTAATTAACTTATTTAGCAAGCATGCTTTAAATTGATCAAAACGGATGACATTTATGATTTAATAAAATGTATACTCTATTTCAGACAGATGCTGTTCTTCCTATTCTTCAAAGAAACCTGTAAAAAAATTATACAAAATTTCAACAGTGGTCAGAAAGTTTTCTTGAGAAGCAAATCAGAATTTTAGAATAATTTCTGGATCATGTGACACTGAAGACTGGAGTAATGATGCAAAAAAAAAAAAAAACACTTTTTAAAATATATATTTAAACAGAAAAGGTTATTTATTTATGTGGTAACTGCTTTTGTATCAAATAAACGCAGACTTGAGCAGAAGAGACTTTAACATAAAAGCTTTGGACTGGTAGTGTGTGTGTCGAGCACTTCCTGCGTTTATTTGCCTCTTTGTGAAGAATCACTTTGAATAAAAGATCTGAATAATTCGGTGTAAATTAATCGAAAGCTGTGTAATCAGGAAGATGCAAGCCCAGATGAATCTTCACGATTAGAATCAGTCCGTCGAGCTTTAGAACCGCTTCGGTGCTAAATGAATTAAACGACACGCATCTCAGATGAGTTTCTGATAAACGCCTCGAATCTCACGGCACTCCAGCTCCATAAAGTCAAAGATAACAGCAGGACTTTATCAGAGCGTCTGCAGATAACAAACACACCTTCACTGACTGAACCCGAGCCAATCCCAGCCAATCAGACCCGACCCCCGAGGACCGGCACAAAACCAGCTTCCTGAGATCTCAGAGCAGCGGTCAAACACAACACAGCAACCCGGGGTCATCAGGGGTCACTGCAGGACTCAAAACACAAAGCTCTGTCCGTCTGAGAACGGAGTCCTGTTTATTACTGAGTTTTAGTTCAGAACGCTCTTTTCACACACTGTCAATCAAATTTAAAAAATGCATTTAAAACATCCAAAAGGTTTCCATTTCAAATAAATGCTGCTCTTTCAATTCATTTCTGATTCTTGAAAAATTAAATGCATCAGTTTCCACAAAAAATATTGAGCGTCACAACCGTTTTCAACATCGATAATAATCAGAAGTGTTTCTTGAGAAGAGAAATATTATATTATTATGATTTCTGAAGATCATGTGACGCTGAAGACTGGAGGAATGATGCTGAAATAAATGACACTTTAAACACATTCAGAGAGAAAACAGCATATGCTGATGTTAATTAGTCCGGTGCTGGTGAATTCATGCTAATTCTAATCTATTCTTCTAGGCTATTGTAACTACTGTGTTGAATTGAAAGCAAAACTGCTTGAAATTGAAAAATTATTTCACTGTTTTTGTATTATTTCATACATTTTTATTCAAATAAATGCCGCTCTGCCGAGCAGAAGAGACTCCTAAACCCTTCAACACTAGTGTGTGACTCCCGTTTAGTCAAATGAAGAGATACTCCACACACACACACATACACACACACAGCAGAGAGTATACAGTGTCTGACTGCAGGACGCTCATATGGACAAAATCTGCTTTCATTTACTGATTAAACACCTAAAAGTGGGTCAAACATCCACCGCTCGTCCTTCACCTTCCAGTCTCTACTCAGCTGGAGCTTGGAGTGTTTAAGCTCTGTGTGTGTGTGTGTGTTATCATAGTATCGAATTAGTCAAAACACACCAGACTCTTCTCACACACACACACACACACACACACACACACACACAGAATGAGGTCTTATCTAGACCTTAAATGAAACCATTTACTTTATTCTTCTTCCACTTAAAAGACGTCATTGAATGGGACTGAAGGGAGTTTCTCCACAGACCGGCTCAGATCAGAAATCACGGTGTTTGAGTCAAACTGCTGAATATTATATTTAAACACAGTCTAGCTGCTGGAGGTAGGAGGGAATTATGGTCTTTCACACCGTCTCTCTCTCTTTTGTTCAGGTCTGGTATTACAGTAATCTTGAGCATGTGACTCTTAAGTTTCTGTGTGAAGAACAATCTTACACCGTTTTGGCTGAAACACACACACACACACACACACACACTCGTATCAGTAAGATATATCAGAGCAGAAATCATCTACAAATGATTTATGTGTCTCTAGAAGATACACCGTACCAGTCAAAAATATACCTTTTTCTTTAGTGCAAAAAATCTATATTAAACTGACAATCATATTCCATGAAGATATTCTGTACATTTCCTACCATAAATATATCAAAACCTCATTTTTAATTGGTAATATTCATTGCTAAGAACTTCATCTGAACAACTTTAAAGGAGATTTTCTCAATATTCAGTATTTTTGCTCCCTCAGGTTCCTGATTCTCTAATAGTTGTGTCTCAGACATCTGAAGGATATTTGTATTTATAGGTTTTTTTTTTAAATTAGACCAAAATGAATAGAATATGCTGATGTTAATTAGTCCGGTGCTGGTGAATTCATGCTAATTCTAATCTATTCTTCTAGGCTATTGTAACTACTGTGTTGAATTGAAAGCAAAACTCTAGCTGCGGTTGAGTTTGGGATTCAGTTACGGTTTGGTTGGGTTTAGGTGAGGTTTAAGGGTCAACGCTGTGATTATAGATGCAACCTCTGATATGAATTACATAACTACAGGTATTGTTAAATAACTCTAACCCTATAAAAAAAACAAAAAAAACAAAACAAGTGCATCGAATCAGATTATTAATTTCAATGCAAGTGCATAAGATTAGGAGAAAGACGCTTAATATAAAGCAGGTCTATGAATAAAAAGTATTCTCTTGAGATATAAAAGGAGATATTTTGAATAAAAACACTGGAGCCCATTGACTTCTATTAAAAGATCACAGAATACAGAGATATTTCTCAAAATATCTTCTCCGACGGAAGAAGAAACAAAGTCAAACGACACGAAACGCCCGCAGACCAATAATAAAGAGAACGATGAACGCCGTCCATCAACCAACAAACTAAACCACTGAATAAAACCCACGAAGCTCCGTCTACCAGCGATCCTCCGAAACGGAGCAGAAACATGAGCTTTGAGACGCGGCTCACACCCAACAACGAACAGCGCGTTCTCACCGGGGTCATCGGGCTCAGCCCGACTAGTTTAGACTCAAAATTCAGCCCTAGGCCCTAAAACACAGCCAGGACCCTGCAGTGCAGGTAGATCCGGTTCCAGTCCACAGCAGAGAAGATCAGGTCAGAACCAGACTGAACACGGTTTAATTAAGACTGATATAAATCATCTCTCCACTGATGTCTGGTCTGATATCTGTCTGAGACACAACTATTAGAGAATCTGAGGGAGCAAAACAATCTCAATATTGAGAAAAATCATCTTTAAAGTTGTTCGAATGAAGTTCTTAGCTATGCATATTACTAATAAAAATGTATTTTAAAAGATTTAAGGTAGGAAATGTACAAAATATCTTCATGGAGCTTGATCAAAACTGATCATTTCGACCCATACAATGTATTACTGTCTATTTATACAAATATAGCTCTTATGCTCACGTTTTTAGAATAATGTCACTATTGTAATATTACTATTGTAAACAGACCAGTATAGCAATAAACAGCCCAGAAACAAACAATGACTCATACATATACATCACATTCACAAACATACAATATAGTCCACAAACAATAATCAACATCATCATCACGAGTAGAATGATTGAACATCACAACAAACAGGAAGAGTTTGTCAACTACATCCGTCTCGGTTAAAATCTGGGAAATTAAAACTCGTTGTTTAGTTCACGCTGATATGAACTGTCATTATTAAAAATTAAGGTTCTTGGTTACACATGTGAATATTAATCATTTTAAATATTAATAGTATTCAGTGGATTATTGGTTATGGCAGGTACAGGTAATAGCTCGGCTACCAGTAATAATAAATAAATAAAATATATAAATATTTGGGCGAACTGTCCCTTTAAGATCTATTGAACCTTTCCATTGCATGTTAGTTTCTTTATACAAATATGACTTTAAAAAACATACAAAACAAAACAGTTCATAAGTTAAGTTAGAAAAAACGTTCTTCTGTGAAAAAGCCTTTAATTTAGGAGTTAAATTATTTTTGTTGTTAAAGTAACCCGCCACTAGTATTTCAGGAGCCGCTGAACTCAGTGTTTGTATAAAACCCGTCAGATCTGTTTAAAAACATTCATTTATAATAATATGACGATTTTGAGCCGCAGACTGATCACTCGAAGATTTCGCTTTATATTTATACTCGACTCGATTAATCTCTCGCGTCAATGAGGACACGTGACTCTGACAGAACACGCGACGAGCGGCGGCTTACCGTT
>NC_056716.1:16499461-16514461 GCF_018831695.1 Puntigrus tetrazona
AAGGCAATTTATATATATATATATATATATATATATATATATATATATATATATATATATATATATATATATATATTTTTTTTTTTTTTTTTTTTTTTTTTTTTTTTTTGCACCCTCAAATTCCAGATTTTGGACCAAAGTTGCATCTGGTAAGATGAATTATTTAGCGTACAGATGATGTATAAACGTCCGTTTCACAAAAACTTTTCTGCTCCAGATTCACATATAAACCACTGCAGATGTGTGTTTCTACTGCTTTTGTACACTTTAGCTCTCTTTAAACATTCAATAGAAACCTGCACATTCAAAAGAACATGAAATTAGAATCGAAAGATTGAGTGTGGACAGATTGAATCAGAAATGAAAGGAGTTTCTGGCCAGAAATGCCCCTAAAACACCCTTGTAACGAACTTATTAAAGTCTGCTAGACTCTATTCTAGGCCTAGTATAGGTTCTCTATTTGATTATAAATCTGATTGATTAATGATTTTGGGTTAATGAACTGCAGCATCGTCCATAAGGTAATAAAACACACTTCCACGGCTGAAACCTTCCACTTATATCTGGTGAAAAACAAATGCCTTCATAAAGGTTAAAGTTCATTTCTGACACTCGAGCATCATCATCATCATCATCAAAACGATCAAACTACATCAAATCCTCGACTAATCATGATTAAATCTGAGCCTCCCGCCGCAGAACCACGCTTATTTGATGAAGGAATCTACGTGCGACAGTTTACAGCTGTTTTACACAATAAAAGCTGCTAAATATTACATGAAGTATTTACATTCATCTAATATTAATAAACAGGCGCAGCAGGAAACCTCAGCCACAAACTAGCACGCTAGCAATCTAACAAACCCTCGTACAAAACAGCTTGACGAAGGAAATCAAACCCGGAGTCGAAAAAACAAGCTTTAATAACACAGGTCGCGCTTATAATAACTCATTTTTGCGATAAATGTGTAAATAAAGGGAAGATGTGAAGCCTTACCTCGAGCACTTCCTGAAAGTGTCTGTCAGAAAGCCGATAGTGGCTCCGCCCTCTTCCGCCGCTCTCCGTCGCGGTGCATCTCGGGACTTGTAGTTCTAAGTATCGATGGCGCTCACATGCGTGCGCCGCGTTAACCACAAATCCCGTTTAACGCGGTTTTAACTTTAACGAATTACAGCAAGAACACCCGTCAGGATTTACACGAGCTCGAGAGAGTTCTACCCGCTGTAAAGCCGCGTGTGTCCAGCAGGGGGCGACGCGCGTTCAATGTGTCACGATCTCTTTTATAGTTTGTGTATTTCCACAAACTCCATTCGACGGCGATCGACATTGAAATTCGTTCAGGAACTACATTAGATAAATCCCTATCAAAAACTTTAAATTCCCCTCATTTATATGTCTGGATATATAACACACGCGCTGTTTGTTTGTAAGAATATATCTTTGTGGAAAAAAACGTAAGTAGGGCGACCCTGGATGCTGTTAAACTAGAGATTTTAACAAAAACTATAATGCATAATTCAGCATATTTCACATGTTTGTTTGGGAAGGAGTGTGTGTGGGTGTGTGTGTGTGTGTGGGTGAGTGGAACGCGCATGCGCATAAACTGCATCCTTGTAAGGAATGAACGCGTCAGATGGAAAAACCCTGAACTCCAGAACATTAACAACCACGTCCTGCACGAAAAAACGGTACAATTCCGCTCTGTCTGTCTCTCTAAAGACATAGACACTAAGAAAACAACATCATATATAAGCATATGAATAATAATACCGTAAGGACGATTTGGGTGCAGTTATAGAATGTGAGTTACGTTTATTAAATAAACCTGAGCTGAACACACTTCATGTATCTGGAGAAATCTACTTTTGTTTTTCATTGCATTTAACCTTATCTTCACTAATAACATTAAAAACTTTTTTTTATTTATTAAGAACACAGTATGCAAATAAAATGTCCTCGTTTATAATAAATCTAAATAATAATAATTAAATTATAAAATGTTTATTAAGACAAAAAAAATTAATCAGATTCATCTTTTTGTTATTTTTATTTATTTAGGTTTGAACAACATAGCATAACAAAACTGCAAAGTGTATAAACTTTTAAACTATATTTATGGAATAGTTTATTTATAAAACCACCACGTAAATAAAGTCAAAACAAGTAACCTTGCTTATTCGCAATAACTTTTTGTTAGTGCTCTCCATCATGGTGCTTTTATAATTATGTAACTCAGAAATTTCTGCTTGATTGAATTTATAATACTGACTGAATGTACAATAAATTGAATAATATATTTATAAAAAGATTCCATTATGAATCACAGGATACAAAAATACCATTCGACCTGCCTACGCAGGGGCGGAGCTTCTGAGGATTCCGCGCTCTGATTGGTCGGGTGCGGTTTCTGCTGGCGTCCTTGCGTGTATATAGCCAATCAGCGCGCGGCAGCGAGTAGTGTCTCGGCAGCAGCGAGCGCACGAGTCTCTCTTTGGTGGAAGATCGCGAGGAAGCGCCATCGTCCAGCTTTCATTCAGCGTCATGGAGGAGTCGAGTAGCTGACGTTTCCTTTAACCTTCTCTTTTCAAGCTTTCCTTCGTACGGTCATCGATCCGTTATTGGTGTCATTAACAGCTTTTCCCACATCGACGCGCGCCTGAGTCTGTTTGAAGATGAAGTTCATCATCGGGATCGGAGGGTGAGTGACGAGCGCGTGCAGGCCGCGTGCGCGGGCGCGAGAAGTAATCACCATAGAAACTAACTCGAGCAGTAACCGCCGGAGTGACCGTTAGCGCGCTGTTTAAACGGCGGGAGGGGGTTTGGGCGGGAATGATATTTAAAGAGACGTGTCAAAGATTTTTGACGTAAAGAAATCGTGACAGATCGGGTTTTTTAATAATTAATGGCAGTTACGTAATCGTTACTGTAGTTTTGGCGCGCCCCACGGTTACCATGGTAACATCGGAACGCGGAAAGTTTATTGTTATTTTTTTTTACACAACATCTGAAATGTTGTTGTTGTTGTTGTTGTTGTTATTCTGAAATGCCTGAGTATTTTCTTACACGACTGTGCTCATAAACAGCATCCGCCTCCGAAAGCATATTATATTCCGTCTCCTTCATTCGATATAAAAAATAATCTTTTTAATGGCTTCTCCCACTTCACTTGGTGAGATTGAATTAATCAGGAAGTGACGTTGCTCATTATTCGCAAACGTTTAGGGTTCCCATCAGCGCAGTAGTAAGGACAAGTGATTTTTTTTTGGATGTTATACTCTACTAAGGTGTAGCTCTGGGCTTTTGACACATTCATATATCATCAGCACCTAAACAACAACATAATGTGAACGTTTCTGTACCTCAGGGTCACGAACGGTGGCAAAACAACCCTGACGGACAGACTGATCAAGAACCTGCCCAACTGCTGTGTGGTTCATCAGGACGACTTCTTCAAGGTCAGTATAATCAGGAAGCAGAGACGGGGTCAGATGTTAAGGGTTTAGCGCAGGGAGGGCGCACAGTGTTCTGGAGTGCCTCTCATTGGTGTATGTTTCAGCCCCAAGATGAGATTGAAGTTGATGAAGATGGCTTTAAGCAGTACGATGGTAAGCCGGGCTCTTCTCCGGGGGTTGGTGTGTGTGTTTCTGCATGTCTGGCGGTCCGCGTCGCGTCCTCGCGCTCACTTCTGCTCGCTTTCTTTCCCTCCGCAGTCATCAGCGCTCTGGACATGGACGCCATGATGAGCACCATCCACGCCTGGCAGCAGAACCCCGTCAAGTTCGAGCGATCCCACGGCGTCAACAACACGCTGGACTCGGAGATCTTTCCACGCGATCGGGATGAAGACGAGGGCGTTCACATCCTGATCGTGGAGGGGTTTCTGCTCTACACCTACGGGTGAGCGGCGCTAGGGTTTGGAGGAACGATTCAGTGACTCGCTGATAAACACTTGATTCTTTCAGTAGCTCTGTGATTATCAGTCATTAGTATTTAATACCATGTAGTCACCTAAATTAGAATTCAGTCTACTGCGAGTGCATTCAAACAAACTGTCGTCGATATTAAATGTTTGACCGGTCACTGATGCTGAACGACGTTTTCTTTTGCGCAGACCTTTGATCGATGTGTTGAACCAACGATACTTTATTTCCATTCCATACGAAGAGTGCAAAAAGAGGAGGAGGTGAGTGACGTGTTTGAAGAAGCAGAGGAAGGTCCGACACACACCTGACCAGCGTGTGTGTGTGTGTGTGTGTGTGTGTTTCAGTTCAAGGAACTATTCCGTGCCGGACCCCCCCGGTCTGTTCGACGGACACGTCTGGCCCATGTATGTCAAACATACTAAAATCATGGAAGACTCAGGGGTTGATGTCGGTAAGCGCTCGATCTCGCATTACAAGTAACTCAAGTTGTGTAATCGGATTACTTTTTAAGTAACTAATAAAGCTAGGCGTGTGCAGCAAGAAAGAGAGGCTTCTGACTCTGCTGGTGTTTGTGTCTCAGTGCAACTAGATGGAACCATGTCCAAGGAACAACTGTACAACATCGTGTACGGAAACATTCTGAACAGCATCCAGAACAATCTGCCCTGAACAAAGGTGTGTGTGTGTGTGATAGGAATATAGGAATACCTTGTGAGACATTTTTTAGGTCCCCATGAAGAAACAAGCGTATAAAACACACAGTCTGTACAGTATAAAAATATTACACCTGTGGAGAGTCCTCATAAAGCACGGAAGGTGTGTGTGTGTGTGTGTGTGTTCTGACGGCGTGTCGTCTGTGTTTCAGATCCATGGGTCGGCTTCAGGAGGAGCAGCTTCTCATATCACCTCCTGCGTTTAACTCCAGCCTCGACAGCATCCGCATCGCTGTTGTTTTTATATACGTTTTTATATCCTCTGTATTTATTGCTTCTGCAGCTGTTATAAGGCTGCGTCTGGATGGAGAATGTTCTGAGCATGGTTGCAGCTACAAGCCAAGCAAATAAAATGAAGCTCCTGCGACGTCGTTGTTGTTGTTGTTTTTCCTGGGAAGAGAGAAAGGCTGATGATTAAAGGGTTGCTTCGTGCTAAAATTAAGCTCTGCTTCTTCAGCAGAGATGTTTTCATTTGCTCTTGATTGTATAATAAATGCAAACATTGTCCAGATGAGTCATAAAGAGTCCCGAGCAAACGTCAAGCGTTCTGGGGCGTGTGCTGGAGTCTGTTCCACACACAGTGAGTCAGTATCTGAGACACGCTCTCTGTTTACTCCACGTCGGTAGGCAGCGAGTGTTTATGTCGGTCGGCGAGAGCAGACCCGTCATTATGGTTTCCGTCATATTTCTTTTCTTAAACACATCCTCTCAGACGCTCGCCACTAAATACAGGCCTGAGTCGCTGCGTCACGGCAGCTGTCTGGAGAGATAGAGAGAGAGAGAGCTGTATCTCACACCGCCCTGAGGAGATGATTAACCTCCAGAGAACATCATCTCTCTGCACCTGACCGGCCTTCAAGATCTCCACATCAGGCCCGTGGAGATGTGTCTCGTGATGTTTTGAGATCTTACGAAGAGAAATGATGAGTCTGCAAGAACCTGAACATGATTTACAGCATTATTACTAAATGACTCTGAATCAGCTCACTTTCTGACCGTCACCACGACTAGAAACGAGTCGAAATGATCCTGTGATGAACGAACTGAGTCAGATATGAGCTCGAGTGAACCGAACACCCGAATGAAGTTTATTGAAACATCAACATCTTGGTGTAAATGTAATCATCAGCTGATTATATTAGTAAACAATTCATTAAACAAACCTCCCAAAATAAAGAGTTCCCCGAGCCTACAGTAATAATCTTACACAGACGGATCATTTCTCTTCATGTTTTTGTGACTCCTGAAGTCCTCGTTGACGTCTGAATCAGATTCCTCTGAAAGTCTTTGTCTGAAGGCAGATGTTTGTTTGGTCCGAGCTGAAGGTCACGGTGAAGGCTGTGAATGAAGCCACTGAAACGAGTGTGTCTGAAGAATGTGCTGCTCATAAACCAAAAATAGAGCCAAAACACCAACTCTGTTCTGACCCCAAACCCACTGACCGCACTCACGTAACGCTTCATTCACCACAGAACATACAGAAATATAATGTAGGTCAGAAAGAGCCTTCACTGCAGACATGACTTATCAAAACAAGTCTAAACATCACTGTTTTTGCATTCATAATATACTTATCTTACATAATTATCTTTGGTGTGAGTGTGTGTGTGTGTGTGTGTGTGTGAGTGTGAGTGTGTGTGTGTGTGTGTGTGTGTGTGTGTGTGTGTGTGTGTGTGTGTGTGTGTGTGAGTGTGTGTGTGTGTGTGTGTGTGTGTGTGTGTGTGTGTGTGTGTGTGTGTGTGTGTGTGTGTGTGTGTGTGTGTGTGTGTGTGAGTGAGAGAGTGTGTGTGTGTGTGTGTGTGTGAGTGTGTGTGTGTGTGTGTGTGTGTGTGTGTGTGTGTGTGTGTGTGTGTGTGTGTGTGTGAGTGTGAGTGAGAGAGAGTGTGTGTGTGTGTTGTGTGTGTGTGTGTGTGTGTGTGTGTGTGAGTGTGTGTGAGTGTGTGTGTGTTCAGTGTGTGTGTGTGTGTGTGTGTGTGTGTGTGTGTGTGTGAGTGTGTGTGTGAGTGTGAGTGAGAGAGTGTGTGTGTGTGTGTGTGTGTGTGTGTGTGTGTGTGTGTGTGTGTGTGTGTGTGTGTGTGTGTGTGTGTGTGAGTGTGTGTGTGAGTGTGTGTGAGTGTTCAGTGTGTGTGTGTGTGTGTGTGTTCAGTGTGTGTGAGTGTGTGTGTGAGTGAGTGTGAGTGTGTGTGTGTGTGTGTGTGTGTGTGTGTGTGTGTGTGTGTGTGTGTGTGTGTGTGTGTGTGTGTGTGTGTGTGTGTGTGTGTGTGTGAGTGTGTGTGTGTGTGTGTGTGTGTGTGTGTTTTTTAAAGTGTTTTATGATGCTGTATATTTCAGTAGTTTTGGTGTGTTCTCTGAATCTGTGTTTAGAGTAGAGTGTGTGTGGAAGCAGATGAAGAACACTGTAAACTAAAGTCTCTTATAAGTAATGAAAGGTGTATATTTTAGTTTGGAGTCTCACACAGCAGCTTGAAGATTCACTCACTGTTTTATAACATGCTTTTATTTTCGACTCCCAAACGATTCGTATAATGTTGAATTTTCCCAGACTCCTCCAGTGATTGGTCGGTTTCAGGTAAAGCAGTGTTGGTGAGTTTTTAATCGCTCTGAAAGAGAGATTTTGATTCAGACAAACAGAAAAGATCAACCGGTGAATAAACTAAAGACTCGTTCAATGATTCAGAGTCGACTCTTTCTTTAGGGAGACAGTCGGGCCCCGCTGAGGTTTCCGGGCCCCTCACGCAGCCTAAAAAAACAGGGCCACGCAATTCACTTCTTCAGATTAAACAGCAACAGAACACAGATTACTGAATTATTAATGAATTATGAATTGATGGCCTTTCACTCAGAGCTGTGTCTGGAGTCTTGTATCCGGGTGTGATTTTTCTGACCTTCATCACGTGTGTGTCGTTTATATGTTCTGGACACACTGAACATTCAGAGTGTGTGTGCTGCATTTCACACACTCCTGTCAGAGGTCACAGAGTTCAGCGCTGTGTGTGTGTGTGTGTGTGTGTGTGGGGGGCCCGCGAGTGTGTGTGAGCGCCTCAGATAAGAGTGTGTGTGTGTGTGTGTGTGTTAAGACAACGCTGCAGTGCTATAATTCAGCTCCACAGAGAATCAGTAAAGAAGGCTCTCACACACAGCAGGTTCTTGAGGGTTGTATCCAGTCTCTTCTGAGCTTTCTCTCTTTTTGACTTCCGTCACGGAGCTAAAATAGTCTCGAAATGAATGCGTTTACCAAACACTTCACAAGCGCACAAACTAGTTGCATTATTGTTGTGAATAATTGTTCAAATGAATGTTAGTGTCATATTTTCTAGAATGATTGTAATTATGATAATGCTTCATATCTGCGGTGGGAATGATTCCTGTATCCTGAGGCTCAAGTCTTCATTCAGGAAAACACCCAAAACACGCACGAAGGGATTCTTTTAATGCACTTCATAGATTTCACTTCCAGAGCACTTGTTCTCTCTATTTAGTTGTGTTCCTCTCTTTCATGTTGATTGTATTTCATTCACACAGCGTTTCTGCATGTTGACGGTGTTTTCTGATTTCCTGAAGACGATGGAGCTCTGTTTTCTTCTGCAGGGAGCGTGACGTCTGGAGGAGACAGTCAGACAAATAAACAGAGTGTGGCGTGACGAGGGTCTGGCTGAGGTTCAGGGTTAACCAGATCATTCACTCACGGCATAAACAACACAATAAATCCAGATCTCTGCTGCTCAAACACACACACCTTCACCGTCAAACCGCTGCGTGTGTGTGTGTGTGTCTGTGTGTGTGTGTGTGTGTGTGTGTGTCTCCTGTAGAAATGAAAGCATGTACTGCTTATTTTAGTTTACATTTAACTATTATTGTTAAATCAACAGTTTGAATAAGCTTTTATTGGTATATTTTCATTTTAACCTTTGACTAGATTTGTTATGTTCATGTTTTTTATCACTTTTTGTAAAATGTAACTTTTATAAATATTGTTATTTTTATAATCACGATTCTAAGTATTTTTTATACATAATATATGTGTGTATACTGTGTATACTTTTTGTGTGTATATATATATATATATATATATATATATATATATATATATATTTATATAAAACACACACATGCAATATATATTTTGAAAAGATTGTCTGTAGTTGTATTTATATTGTTTATAAATACAGAAACAACATTTTTATTTAATATATAAATGCATGTATTTGTGTGTGTATATATATATATATATATATATATATATATATATATATATATATATATATATACAGCACACACACACACACACATATATATATATATATATATATATATATATAGTGTAAAAAGACATTTATTTTGGATCACGATTACGATAAGTAATCGTTTGACAGCACCAGTTATTTAGGAAACTAAAATGTTTATTAGGTAAATATTTTTTTTTACTCTTTATCTATTTACTTTGAGTATTATTTTGTAAAAATGTTCAAGTAAAAAAATTTTTTAATGCAATGTTATAGTCTTGCTTTGTTTTCCTGATGTAATGACTCAGAACCAATAGCGTGCAGGCATCGCATTAATCAACCAATCGTGGCGTGCGAGAGGGCGGGACCAACGCAATGTAAATATGCATTGTAATGTAAATAATGCATGTAACGCATAGATTTAGATCGGAGGTCATAGGTCGGCCTGGTCGCCGTGGTAACCACCGCTCTTGGGCGTGTGTGAAGGCTCTCTTTCAGGCAGCAGATGTTTCTGGGGTCTGGTTATATAAGGCCCTGCTGACCTGCTGACCGCAGACAGACCTCCACATGTGCTCAGCGTCTGTGGTTCCGGAGCCGTGGGCTTGTTTTTCTCCTTCAGGCCCAAACAGCTAAAAGCAGACACGGATCCAGACGGCCAGCCCCAAACCTCCGGAAACCAGCCGCTTCATTAACACACCCGCGCTCCACCGAGCACTGTGCTACCTGACACACACTCACACACAGCTATCCCATGATGCTCTGCTGACACCTAGAGGTCAGAGGTCAGACTGAGCCACGGACGCTTTTCATCCCGTTCTTAAAAAGCTGTAAAAATCTTGATTGTTTAAACTTGCCTTCTTTCAAGTAGCGTGTTATGTGTGTGTGTGTGTGTGTGTGTGTGTTTTCTGAATTATTCTCTTCACTGTTGTTTCTTTCTTGATGTAAAGCACTGTGTGACGCTTGCTTTAGAAGGGTGTTCTAGAAATAAAGTACTTCTAAAGTACCAGAAACACTTATTAATAATTATGGCGATAATTTTTTTCTTGTACAGATGTGGGAAAATTTCACAGATGAAACTATCAAGATGAAACTATCAACAAAAAATATTGTTAAATAAAATTATATATATATAATTTGCAAAAACAGATACATTTTAATTAAATAACTGATAAATACTGATGATAAAAGTTATGTTTTTAGAAATAAACTCTTTAAATGTAACTTTTAATTTAAAAAATATATAATCGTTTCATGTAAAATTAATATAAACTGATATTAGCAAATAATAATGTAAAGTGTTAGTTTTTTCACATTTGTTTATATTAAAAGAGCTTATATAAAGCAAATATACACAACAAACAATTAATCAGTCATTAAGAGTTTCAGCTGATTTTCTTTTACATGTAGAGAATATGACACAAACACCTTTATTAGAGAGTTACTAAGCTGTTATTATTATTTTTATTCATCATCTGGACAGAAATGCACGTGATGATGATGAAGAAGAGTCAAACATCATATTTAATTCCAGCAGAGAGTTCATGCGTGAACGTGACTGGAGGGCGGGGTCTCAGCCGAGGAGGCGGGGTCTCGGCGCAGGGGGCGGGGCGGTGTATCAGTGTGGCTCGGGGTCGCTGCGTTTGGCAGGTTTAGCGATGAGACGTCTCTCTCTCTCCAGCTCTCTCTCTCTCTGCTGCTCTCGCTCCAGATCCTCCTTCTGCTTGTGCTGCTGCAGCTTCAGAGCGCGCTTCTACACACACACACACACACACACACACACACACACACACACACACACACACACACACACACGCACACACACACACACACGCACATGCACACACACTGCAGTGAACGGGTGCCGTCAGAATGAGAGTCTGATAAAAACATCTGAATAATCCACAGCGCTCCAGTCCATCAGTGAACATCTGGAGGAGACAGAAGATCAAACTAAACTAGCATTAAGACGTTTTTAACTCAAATATGAGTCTATAATAACTCTTCCTCCAGTGAAAGTGTTCTGGTCCGAATCAGGAGAGAAATCTGCAGCGTTTACAAACCAGCTCTAAACTAATATGTGTCTGGTTTGTGACGGGAGACGACAGAAGATGGGCTTCTCACTGGAGGAAGAGATATTATAGACTTTGATCTTCTGTCTTCTCCAGATGTTCACTGATGGACTGGAGCTCTGTGGATTATTGAGATGGTTCTGTGTGGATCTTGGGTCTCTAACCTTCAGTCTGCTGGTCTTGTCGTGGAGAACGATCATTTCTTTGCGGATGTTCACCAGTTTGCTGTGATAGACTTTGGCTTCTGTGAACTGAAACACATCGACTGTGAGTCTGACGACGATAAAACCCTCTCACCCTGAATCCCAGGAGAGGAACTGACCAGAGCGTTCAGGTCGATCGTGGCGTTGCACTCGCGGAACTTAGACACCTCCTGATCCAGAGTCTCCAGAAGAATCACCTGGTTCTGTCTGGAAGAGACAATAACAGATTACTGTCCTGAAGTCAGAATGGAGTGCTGAACTGAAACAGACCCACTGTAACCCAGAGCGGTCATGTTTAAAATCGAGCACAGTGCATTGTGGGATGTGTGTGATGTGAGACGTACGTCAGCTCCTGCAGCGCTCGCCTCGAGGAACTCAGCTCCGGAAGATAATGAGAGAGAAAACCCTCCGTCAGACGCTGCACCGTCTCTTCATCCACACACACTACATCCTCCATCACTGCACACACTGCTAACACACACACACACACACAGAGAGAGAGACACACAGAGAGAGAGAGACACACACACACAGAGAGAGACACACACACACACAGAGAGACACACACACAGAGACAGACACACACACAGAGAGACACACACACACAGAGAGACACACACACAGAGACAGACAGACACAGAGACAGACAGACACACACAGAGACAGACACACACACACACAGAGAGACACACACACACACACACACACACACACACAGAGAGACACACACAGAGACACACACAGAGACACACACACACACACAGAGACACACACACACACACAGAGAGACACACACACACACAGAGACACACACACACAGAGACAGACACACACAGAGACAGACACACACAGAGACACACACACACAGAGACACACACACAGACACACACACACAGAGACACACACACACAGAGACACACACACACAGAGACACACACACACAGAGACACACACACACAGAGACACACACACAGAGACACACACACACAGAGACACACACACACACACACACAGACACACACACACACACACACACACACACACACACACACACACACACACACACAGAGAGACACACACACACACACACACAGAGACACACACACACAGAGAGACAGACACACACACAGAGACACACACACACACACAGAGACACACACACACACAGAGAGACACACACACACACACAGAGACACACACACAGAGAGACAGACACACACACAGAGAGACACACACAGAGACAGAGAGAGAGAGAGAGAGAGAGAGAGACACAAAATTCAAGTTGGATTGAAACAATTCTATATTTAATGATCACACATATATACACTATTATGAACTCTAAAGTATAAAAATGTAAAGGTCAACTACAAGAAGTACTCAATGAATAAATAAAGGATTCTAATAAATCTAAATCTGAATGCATATAAAGTTGGGTATAAAGTTTATATGAAAAAATACTTATATATCTCACAAACTCTTAGTCAGATAATAACTACACATACACTTCTGCATACAAATAAACTAAGAAAAGAAATTCTAATTCTATCGTTCAGTTACAGAATAAGGGTCCAGTTGGATATAAAAATATCAATAAATACCTTAAGTTCATAAACTAATACAAAGAAACAATAAAAATGCTAAATTACAAATCATATAAATATAAACGACAGATTATGGATAGAGTTAAATATAAAGTCAAACTGTTGATGTTGCTTCAGTCAAACCATAAAGACGAGTTTTTATTAATAAGCTCGCATTCATTAATGTCATATTGGGACAAATGCTCTTCTTTATTATGTTTGTAGTGAGGCAGAAGTCCAGTTCCTGTGGTCAGTGGATGTTGTTTCTGCTCACCTGTCTCCTCTTCATCTTCCTCCTCCTGTCTGTCCATCCTCTTCCTCCTCCTCTTCCTCTTCCTCTTCCGCAGACGCTGTGATTCTCTTCTGTCCGCACGATCCCTCGCTTTTATTAGAGTCTGATGAATCTGATGAATGTGAAAATGTTTCCAGGAGCAGCGGCTCACAAACATCACGTGACCGGCGCTCATGTGACCACGCGCGTAACCCGCTCGAGAGCGACGCACTGCCACCCTGAGCGCGCTTCCGCCGCGGGTCACGTGCCGCCGAGCGACGCCTCCGATTGGACAACTATCTATATATATATATAAACTTTATATCTATATATACTATATATATATAGTATTTAATAGTTTAGTATTAATTTAATAGTTTCTGTTCCACTACTCTCACTCTCAACACCGGTGTACCACAAGGCTGTGTGCTGAGCCCCTTCCTCTACTCCCTCTTCACCCACGACTGCAGACCTGTGTTTGGATCTAACTCCATCATCAAGTTTGCAGATGATACTACGGTGATCGGTCTCATCAGCAACAACGATGAGACTGCCTACAGGGAGGAGGTCCAGCATCTGGCCACGTGGTGCAAAGACAATAATCTGCTCCTTAACACCACCAAAACCAAGGAGCTCATTGTGGACTTCAGGAAGGTGAGAAGAGGCACACATGATCCCATCCACATTAATGGGATTGCTGTGGAGCCAGTCTCATTCATCAAGTTCCTGGGAACCCACATCTCTGAAGATCTGTCCTGGACCACCAACACCTCCAGCCTGGTCAAGAAGGCTCACCAGCGTTTATTCTTTCTGAGGAAACTTAAGAAGAACCAGCTGTCCTCAGCCATCCTGGTGAACTTCTATCGCTGTACAATAGAGAGCATCCTAATGAACTGTGTCACAGTGTGGTATGGGAGCTGCTCTGTTGCTGAAAGCTGCCCAGCGCATCACAGGATCTCCACTTCCATCCATTGAGGAGATCCAGAAGAGACACTGTTTGCGTCGAGCACGCAGTATTCTTAAAGACTCCTCTCACCCTGCCCACAAACTGTTTTCCCTCCTGCCATCCGGCAAGGCGATTCAGATTCCCCCGGACTAGAACAAGTAGACTGAGGAACAGCTTTTTTACCAGAGCTGTCTCTCTACTGATTTCTGCCCAACCACCCCATCCCCACCCCCATTAAAATAAATAAATAAATAAATAAAATAAAACAAAAATGCACTGTTTAACATTTATTGCACTCCACAGTACATATATATATATATATATATATATATATATATATATATATATATATATATATATATATATATATATATATTGTAAATGTATGTACATATCCATTGTACATACTCTTGTAAATTTGTCCATACATATCCTGTATATCCTGCTTTTTTGTACATCTGTAAATTGTTTACACATACTAACTGTAAATTTCTAATCTAATCTAATCTAATTTTAATTATTGAAATAAAATGTTTTTTCTCTCTCAGTTAACATTTATACCATTTCTTTAAAAAAATATTAAAAAGTAGATGTGCGATTATTTAATATAACAAAATATATTAATATTATATATGTTACAATTATTAATTTATATATATATATATATATATATATATATATATATATATATATATATATATATATAAAACTATAGTTATGTACATTTGCATATAACGTGACGTCGTGACGTGCGCGCGCTCCGCTGTCCGTCAGGCGGAAGTGCAGCAGATTTTGGGACGAGCGCGGAGTGGACACGCTAGCGTTAAACACTGTCTTTTTCTCTCACACACACACACACTCTCTCTCACACACTCCGAGATCCGCCTGAACACACACCGCGATGGACGGAACCAGCGAACGACAGAGTCTCGGAAGGTCGGTGTCCGTTTCCTCATAAACCGGAACTCTTGTTTACGTTGAGTTTTTTCTTTTAGTGTGAACGGAACGAACCGACCGCTAGCCGCTAGCGTGACTGACAGACCGTCCAGAGCCGCATCAGCGCGTGAAGCT
>NC_056716.1:16521961-16554461 GCF_018831695.1 Puntigrus tetrazona
GACTTCCATAATCAGATCACTTTTTCAAGTATCAGAATCAGAAATACTTCATTAATCCTCAGAGGGAAACTGGGTTTGTTACCAAAATAACAATGAAAGAAATGAAAATAAATGAATAAAGTAGTGATGAGATGCTCCCAATCTCTCTCAACACACACAGGACAGCTACAATAAAGTTAGTCGTGTTCTTATCATAAAGAGTAAGAATTATTCTTCCAGCCTGAGACTTGATTTCACTTTTGGTGGGAAACCTTTGGACCTTTACAGTCTGCAAAAACACAACTCTAGTAACCTAATAAATAAGCTCCTCTCAGGTGATGTATTTATAGTAATGCAAAAGTAACGATGCATCGCTTTCCATGAAAATCTACCGCTGTGATGTAAGTGAGTTTCATGTGAAGTAATGTGTGATTCTGGAGTAATGTTTTGCTTCTGCTGTGTGTTTAGCGCCAGGGATTGTGGGTAACTGGGAGGAAGTGCAGTCAAACGCACGGCGGCTGCTGACGACGTCACACGGAGTGACACACTGCACCGTACAGCTGCAGACGCACAGACAGGGGGCGCCACAGTCCTGCTCACACTGCCTCACACACAGTGCCTAAACACACCTGTCTCTCACCGTCTCTCTCACACACACACACTGAGACACACACATACAGACGCGCACACACACACTGATACATACACACTGAGACACACACACACACACACACACTCGTATACTGATGCAAACATACACACACTGATACATACACACTGAGGCGCACACACACACAGACACTCACTGATACACACACACATACTGATGTGCACACATGCACATACACACCTACTAACGCACACACACACTGATACATACACACTGAGACACACACACACATACAGACACTCACATACTGAGACACACACACACATACTGACACACACACACACACTCACATACTGACACACACACACACACTGACACACACACACACACACACTCACATACTGACACACACACACTCACATACTGACACACACACACACAGGACGAGAGAGAGAGAGACTGGGACCCAGCAGGGTTTTAATGATTGTCTAGCAGCTTTTTCTATAATGAATATTGACCTCATTTTGATAAACCTTTAATACTGGCGTGCTCACAGCAGACCGGACTGACTTCTGTGTGTTTTCTGTCTGGACAGACGGAGGGAAGCCGTAGTGTGTGTGTGTGTGTGTGTGTGTGTGTGTGTGTGTGTGTTCTGAGGTGAATCTCATGAAAACCCGTCCGGGTCGCATTACAGTGACACCATCAGAAAAATACAAACATTCACTTGTTTTGATTGAACTGATTTTTTTTTTTTGTTTTAATCTTGGTTAATTTTCAATAATGTAATGCTTTTGGATTTACTTCCGAAGGGGTTTTGATTCTCGTTGCTGTAATTTTACTAAAATCTGCATGAAAAAAAAAGGCAGCGCAACACACACGATGTAGAAATACTTAACAAATTAACATTTCATTTTTCACTTTGAAGTGGGAAGGTGCTTAGGTTTGCATGAAAATAATGCCTTTATTTGATGTATCTTGTGAAATATGACCCGAGCGTGTTCCTGACAGCTTTCATGAGATTCAGTCTGAGATCCGACCTCACGGAAATCATTACATATGTTTGCAGAATTCCTCATTTAGCCACTGACAATCATAGTCTGACAGGAGTCGTTTTTGTGCACTTCATAGATTTGTAATCATTGTGTGCCAACATGATTCACAACAGAACAAAATAACACGAAATGTCCCGTTTTATACTTTTATTTCATTTATTTTTTTCTGATTGAATATGATTTATTTAACTGTCAATGACTGTCATCAGTATTTGGCCGTTATGTCTTTTTATTATTTTTATGGTTTAGTTTTTTTTATATTTTTGATTTCTGTGTCAGTGACGTTTCTTTATGTTTGCAGTATCTGTGTTCTGTGTGTCTGAGGATGATTGATGTTCACTGACTGCTGAAGCGCTTAAAATAACTTGAAATAAATACATTTTAAATGCCTGTAATCTGCTTTCATGTGTGTTTTTGTCTGGGTTCGCGTTTTGGCTTTATTTTTCCCTAGTCGTGAATTTATCAAGTTTGGACAATACTTAAGATCTTCATCATTTGTTGATTTCTAAGTGTGTGTGTGTGTCCTGTTTACTTTTTAATGATGTTTTCACGGGTTGTATTGTGATTTGATGACATCACGGTGAGGTGTGCTGCGGTCTCTTAGCAACAGGTGTATGGATGCTGCTGTTGCTAGGCGACGGTCTGCATGGACAGTAACTTAGTTTGAGTTCAAGTTCAGCGTGTTTCGCTCAAGGACACGGAAGATGCTGGATGAGATTTTACTCCCACAGAGGAACGAGACTCAGACAGAAAGAAAAAGTTTGCTCCGTTCATCTGAGATCAGGATGAGTGTGTCTGTAGAATGTGTCTCAGCGATGGATGTGAATGGGTGCCGTCAGAACGAGAGTCTGATAAAAACATCTCGATAATCCACAGCACTCCATCAGTAAACATCTGGAGAAGACAGAAGATCAAACTAATCCAGCGATAACATGATTTTAAATCAAATACCATAATAAAGTCCATAATAACTCTTTCCAGTAAAAGTCATATATTAGTTTAGAGCTGGTTTGTAAACGCTGCAGATTTCTCTCCTGATTCAGACCAGAACACTTTCACTAGAGGAAGAGTTATTATAGACTCATATTTGATTTAAAATCATCTTCCCGCTGGATTAGTTTGATCTTCTGTCTTCTCCAGATGTTCCCTGATGGACTGGAGCTCTGTGGATTATTATGTTTTTATCAGACTGACGGCACCCATTCACTGCAGTGATGTAATAATACATATCTCCAAATCTGTCCCTTATCTTGAACTGCCTAAGGTGCAAATTTAGTCATGACTGTAATAAAGTTTAAAATGTGACTAGCTTTTAGAAACGAACCTGAAGGTTGATGAAAACGAGCAGATAAAATTCACTCTTCATGCTTCGTGGTTTATTAGCTGTAGGTCTCCAGTTGTTTCGTTCAGAGCTCATTGTTCAAACACTTCCTGATCACATGATGAGCGACATTAACACAAAACACCGAGTCACGTACACACACACACACACACACACACACAGCACATGACAGTCGAGTCCTAACTAGTAATAAACAGGCTTATAGTGGCTGGAGAATGTGGGCTGATGGGAATGTTTATGATGATGCAGTAGATTTCATAAGGGCGTGTTTGTTTTCCTCACACAATACACACACACACACACACACACACACACACACACACACACACCTCATCAGCCTCTCTGTCACGATGTAGGCTTTGAATGAAAGCAGCTTCTGGGGGTCAGAGATCAACGATTGTTTCTCGAACATGAAGCAGGAAGTGTTTGGAGAGGCACTTCCTCTTTAATCAGATCACACGCCGATCGATGATCTGTCAGCAGGTTTGATTTATTCTCTTGTTGTTCTGTCTGAAGGAAACGAGACGGGCGTCACTGGACAGATTAACGGCTAATCCGAGAGGAATAGGTCAGAACAGGACAGATTCACTTTTAATTCACGTCATCATTTTATTTAAGTTCACATCCAGTTTACAGGCGATCTTCACAGTTAAAGGCACAGAGCTTAAAGTACATTGAGTTGAGATAGCAGAGCCAGCATCCCATAAAATGAACAAAGACGTTCAGAAGAGAGGGCCATCATTTGGTCAGTTTCTTCAGCAGCTCCAGCTCCTCCACTGGCTTCCACTGCTGGTTAATAGTTAAGAGCTGAACGGAGACACAAAGGACCTTTTCATTTGAGTTTCCAGACAGAACTAAACCTGCTTTAAATGTTTAAAATCAACATGAAATACAAAACATCTCCTCGTGTCTTAAAGGTGACGTATTTCTACTCTATCTGATGCCGTTCTACACTCATGAAGCCTAAAACAATGAATTTGATTGTGACCCGATGATAACCCATCGGTCCTGACTGATGTTTCTTACCTTCTGTGGTCTTGATGGATCTAATGTCTCCCAAGGCTCCGGGTTCCTCGTCTTGTTTAAACTATTGAAGTCAATAGATGTGATCACTGCACAGCTTCGGTAATATTAAATATGTTTAAACGGTGTTGAATATTACATATCAGACTTTTATTTTATGCCCGTTACATTTAAAACTATTTTCTCGAAGTTACGAATACAGGAAACTAATTATTAACCCCATAAATAATCTCATGATTAAAGCCCTGAAGAAGTCTCTCACATCACATCTGGTTTGGTCAGTAAGAAGTAAACCGAAGCTGCTGCTGCTCCAAGAGCTGCACATCCCACAAACCCTATCAAAGGAATCAGCTGAAATGGAGAAATTGAATTAAATAGAATTATCCACAGCAGGCTGATGATGATGATGATGATGATGAGAGGTCTTCCTCACCTCCTTCCTCTTCTTGAGCAGCTGGAGAAATCCTCCGTACATCTTTCACCTGCTACACTGAAGTTTCCTAAAAAACTAAAGTAAAAATAGATTCCATTCATTCATGTTCCAGTGAGACTCGGTTCGAGTCAGATGATGATGAAGATGATGAAGATGATGAGAACAGACCTGCTGAAGTTTCGCTGGAGATTCTGGAGCATCATTCTGACTGTGTCGCTCTTATATCGTGAAGTAGACGCGTTTATTGGCACGTACACACACACACACACACACACACACACACGCAAACTGAAAGTGAGCGCATCTTTGTTTTTAACGACCTCTGCTGGCCTGCATCACAATCTGACACACAGCAGTTAAAACCCTTATAATGATTAGATCTATGAACAGCATATTAGAATATAGAGAATATTAGAATATAGAGACATCAACCATTTTCATCGCAGACGCGTCTAACGCCGTTTCCATGACAACCACTTTCAGGTCGTCACGAATCGCGACAATGTTTCTCTTTAGGCTCCGCTTGAGGGGCCTCGCGCCAAAATAACGTGACCGCTGACGTGATGACGCAACAAAGTTTTAAACTCGTGTTTTTGTGCTTCGAGTGAGACTGTGTGTGTGTGTGTGTGTGTGTGTGTGTGTGTGTGTGTGTGTGTGTGTGTGTGTGTGTGTGTGTGTGTCATGACGCTGTATTATTATGAAAATATATTATAGAGTAACCCATTTAATCCCGCCGGTCACACTAGTGACTGTAAATAAGGTTTTCATTTATAAAGCTCTTAAAACCTTACTGTTTTAATGCACTTCCTGTAATTAAACTCAACTGAATAAGTGCAGTGTCACGTGTTTAATTTTCAGACACCAGTCAGTCAACAAAATAGCGAGCATAAGATACAAAACAATTTTAATGACTGTAGAAATATGCTGTCAGTATAAACACCAAAAGCACAATTAAAAAAACATTTTTCCACACATTTTCACAAAATAAATAATATACATATAACTATGCTGTGTTTTTTCGTCATCCTGTCCTCTCAAAGTGCATGCTAGCGATAGGTTACGAGGCGTGTAAAGATGATTGACAACGTGAGGCCGTATTTATTTTTAACTTGCGCAAATTTTGGACAAACGATCTTTAGAATTAGCCTGTAAATCATGTCCAAAACCGTCAGGATTAAAAATAATAAATACAAATAAACACCGTCTTGTAAGAGTTTATTTTGAGCTTTACATACGGTCAAACACACTAGCATGTGACATTACACTATTGATTAACATTTTACAAAAATTGAGTTGAAAATTGCGAGGTTTTCGACCAATTGTTCAGAACAGGCTCGAAAAGTGAGAATGCGCGCGAATTTCAAAAAGGCGCGAGTTTCAGAAGTTGACGGTTGGTCTGAGGAGAATCTTCAGCGGTTCATCAACAAAATCTTTCTATTTCTATTTTATTTTGTAAGTAATTCCTTGTTTTAGTTTAATGAGCATTTAGTTGTTATCTGGTTTGTTGAAAACATTTATTTCTAATATTAATTCGAGACCCAAATATTATATCCTCTATAGAGGAATATTTTTTTTGTCTCTCTATATCTCTAGTGGTCAGTTCCTATGTACACATTGTTTAAAGGACACTGTGGCTTTTTAAAATGATTATTTCAACACCATTCTAATGCTGAGTCACTTTACGGTGGTTATAAAGGTTATAAAGTTATGCATGTCAATAAGCAAAAGCAATTTGTAGTACAATTTCAGTATCATTAAAGCACTTTTGAATAAATTTCCCATTACGTTCATCTAATTTTCAGTTTTTGTGTATAACACACGGTGTAGCTTTACCGAGAAGAGAGCTTTAGAGAAACCAAACTCAACAGAGGGACGGAAAAATGCTATTTTTTGGACCAGGAATGAGGTTTGAGTTCAGAATGTTATATCATGTTTTCCTCGCAAATGATATTTTTGTTTTCCACCTGTATACTTGAAGATTTAGGAATGTGTGAAACAAGAAATTCAAAAAAAGAAAAAGTTTTATTGTATTTATGTATGCATATATATATGTATTTATATGTATTTATTTATTTTAATAGAGGCTTGAGTGAAAGCGTTGCTGGAGCTGTTCGGGACTCAGTGATGGACTCAAACTCCGAAGCGCCTTCAGAAAATACTTTTGCTTCACGCAAGAAACCTGGAACCCTTCGTCACGCAGAGCCAGAAGAGCCGCCTGAGACACACAGAAGAGTCCAGCTCAACACAGACCAGGAAACGAAGGAAGGGCGTAAGGTGAGTGCGCTTTACCTCTTTGCACAGGTTTTCCAGATCGGCTCCGGAGAAGAGCTCGGTTCGAGCAGCTAGATCCGTCAGACTCACGTCCTGATCCAGCGGGACACGTTCAGTGCAGACACGCAGCACGGAGAGACGAGCCTGTTTCAGAGAACCCACGAGAACTCAGACACACCATAGCAAATCAAAAGTGATCATACTGATCTTATTCTGAACAATACACTTGTTTTGAAACATGCACTTTAACTCATCTGAAATTTCATTTTTGTGAAATTTCAGATTTTTTGGCTCGTGTTTTGCGGCGGGGTTTAGAAAGAGAGATTATGAGCGTCTGCTCGCCTCGAGATCTGGAGGTGGAACATATATGATCTGGTCGAGTCGGCCGGGTCTGAGCAGAGCACTGTCCAGAACCTCTGGTCTGTTTGTGGCAGCCACGATCAAAACATCCTTGTTACACACTTCCTGGAGCTCCATCTGAAATATGAGACACACACAGATGCCGTAGAGTGTTAACAGCACTGTGAAAATACTGCGTTACAGCTCTATACATGCACGTCAATTTTTCATTTCCTATTTTTAATGATAATTTGCGTCGTAACATTTTTACATTTTCTGGAAGAAAACAAGAGTGTTAGCGTTCAGACACAATTTAACAGCAAGTGTACTGTAGCAGTCTTTAAAAATATTTTTTTTTCCATTGTACTTTAAGTTGCTGTGGATGAATCTGACAAATACACAATGAAATGTAATGCATCCTGATGGTTTTTGGGGCGTAATTCTTATTACTCTCAATGCTTTACAGTGTAAACAATACAATAAAACATTGGCCATCCAAACCTTTAACATTTAGATTTTATGTGTTGCTTTTTTACAAAAATAATGCATAAATGTAAATAAAATCAGCATCAATTGAAACCAGCATAACAGAAAGCAATATATATGTATTGTTCCTTTGATTTTGGGATGAGATATGAAGCAGTGACTATGTCTCTGACCTGCAGTATTCTGGCGTCGTCCTGCTCTCCTCCGTCTAACTGAGTCATCTTCCTCCCGGCGCTGCGTCTCTCCACGCTCCGGACTCCCACCCCGTCCAGCTCGGTCAGCAGAACCGACAGAACCTGCGACTGGACGCTGTGAGAGGAGCCGTCCCCTCGAGAGCCCACCATACTGTCGATCTCGTCCAGGAACACGATGGAGGGAGAACACGCTCGAGCCTGAGTGAACAACTGACACGGAGACAGGTGTGAGCTTCTACAGATACTAGTTTCAGGGCTGTGACGCGTCTCCCGTTCTCTCTTCACGATCGTGTTGGGGCCGGCTCCTGATTCTTGGTTTTTCGTTAAACTTGGTTCTGTCTGATGCTTTGACATCAAGCGTCTGACAGAAACAGTGTTTGTGCTGATTTCTTGTTTTATGTATTTCCAACACGACTATATCCTCCACTCGTCTGTCGCGGCTTTGAGCCCGTCAGGATAAATATGGGGCTCGTCAGTAAGTCGAATTTTGTTACATTATATAAATCACTCAACAGCAGACGGCCGTCATGCAACTGAACTTTTTAAATACCTTTTTTGCCAATTAATTCATCACAGGTTAACTGCGCATCAATTCTGGCAGAGAAAGTTCATTTGAAGCCATTATTACAATTTGCGAGATAAAAGTTAAATAGAAATGACAAAAAAGTAGCTTTAGAAGTAAATATTTTGATTCAACATTACATAATCATAAATAAAAAAGGATAATAAAAGCACGTCACTGTCTTAAAGGAATAGTTCATCCAAAAATAAAAATATTTTTAATGTAATATTCATATTTACTCAACCCAAAGCTATCCTAAGTGTATATGACTTTCTTCTTTTAGACGAACAGTTTTTAAAAAATATGTCCTGTCTCTTTAAGTTTGGTAATGCTGCTGGATAGCTGGGGGTTATCTCAACCTCTGAAGCAGATCCATGGGTTTTTGTAACAAAAATTGGCTGAACTTTAGTTATTTATGTTACAATTTTAAAAATAGAAATATTTTTGTTATAAAAACCCATCGAGTGGGTTGAACCCCCTTTCTCTTCAGTGTTGCTGTCTATGGAAGGTCAGAAGCTCTCCCATTTCTTCAAAAAAAAATCTCAATGTGTGTACGGAAGGACATGAGGGTGAGTAATTATTGACAGAATTTTCATTTTGGGGTAAACTAAGCCTTTAAATCGGGCGTTCGATCCTGCTTCAACTCTAATCAAACACACCTGCCTTTAATTTTCAAGCCATCCTGAAGATTAGTTGCTTCAGGTGTGTTAGATGAGAATTAGAGCTGGAGCGGAGCAGGATTGAACGCCTAAACAGAAGCCCTGAATCAGAGTCTGTGAAGCTCGGGACGTCAGACCTGCGCCAGGGTTTTCTCGGAGTCTCCTACATAAGGAGAGAAGAGCTCGGCGCCGCTGAGGGAGAGGAAGCTGCAGTGTGATGAAGATGCTGCCGCCTTCACCAGCGTGGTCTTGGCGCAGCCGGGCGGTCCGTACAGCAGCACTCCTCTGGGCCGAGAAACACCCAACCGCACGAACGCCTCGGGAAACCTCATGGGCCACTCGATACTCTGAACACACACCAATCAGCGTTACGGCATTAAACGGGAAACTAAAAGCAGCCCTTAGTCAGCCAGTGACCTGTTTGAGTTGGAGTTTGACGTGGTCTAGTCCTCCGATCTGCTCCCAGCCGATGGCTCTGAAGTCGGTCGCTCCCAGACGGCTCCTCAAACACGACGGCTGCACGCTCCGCATCGCCCGCAGGAAGTGCTGCATGGACACCGTCTCCCTCGCTTCCCCCTGAACCGCATGGATCACGAGTCAAGAGAGAGAAGAAGAGACTTCTGCTGCGGACCGAACGGAGGAGACCGTACCTGCGACTGACGCATGGCCTGCAGCGCTGCTTCTCGCCCCAGCGCGCTCAGATCCGCTCCCACGTACCCGCAGGTCATTTCGGCGACTGCGTTCAGATCCACGTCCGAGCTGAGTGGCATCTCTCCACACACACGCTTCAGAATACTGCGCCTCTGCAGCAGCGAGGGGACGCCCACGATCACCTGCAGACACGAATCAACCTCAGCCTCAGGGGCGGCACATATCTAGACACCAGATGATATATTCACACCGGCCAGAAGACAACTGTTAAACTCAACGGAGCTGGACGATCCCTGTTTACTGTTGTCCTTTTGTATTACTGACACCATTTTCCTATTTAATACCGTAAGGCGCATGGGCCCAATTTTTAAGGCGCTATATAAATAAAGGTGACTCAACTTATAAGTCATTCATAAGCAATTAAAGGGGTTCACCTAAAAATTTTAATCCTTTACTCGCCATCAACTATTATAGAGTTTCTTTTGTCTGTTCAACATGAAAGAAGATATTTGGAGAACGTTGGTAATCAAACACTTGCTTAGAAAACAATAACATGAGAGTCAAACGTCCTTTTGAGTTCAACAGAATAAAGAAACTCAAAATAAAAGTGACCCCATATTTTCACCTTTCTTCTTTCAGACGAACACAGTCTGAGTTTTCTAAATAGTTTGGTAATGCTGCTGGATAGCGGCTATTATTCTGAATTTATATTATATCCGCAAGTACTGCGACGTAAAACTAACCTACATGTCTTCGAGGAGTTATCGCATGCATGAGTTTCTGCAATATTTCTAGTATTTTGACTCAGCTAGAACGCAGAGCTCCTGCTTCTCGGCTTTGCTATGACTCGCCGAATAACGCAATAAATCCACGATTCGTTTAACGATCAGCAGAAGTACCTCTCTGTCGAACCTCCCGGGTCTCCGGAGCGCCGGGTCCAGAGCGTCCGGTCGGTTGGTGGCTCCGATGATGACGAAGCCCTGCTGGTTCCCGATGCCGTCCATCAGGGTCAGCAGCTGAGCGACGAGCCGGTTCTCCGGGGAACCGCTGCTCTCCGTCCGCCTCGGACACAGAGAGTCGATCTCGTCGATCAGCAGAACACACGGACCGTCCTCCGCCGCCTCCCGCGCCCGATCAAACACGCGCCGCAGGTTCTCCTCGCTCTCTCCGGGTCGAGAACCTGTGACCTCCGGCCCGTTCACGCTTACTAACTCTGCGCCGATGTCTCTGGCCACGCTCCGCACCAGCAGGGTCTTCCCGACGCCGGGCGGCCCGATCAGAAGCAGGCCTCTCGGGCACAGCACTCCCAGCTGACGCAGAGTCTCCGGGTAATGCAGCGGAAACGTCAGCGTCTCCTTCAGCGAGGCGTAAACCTCCTCTAGGCCGCCCAGAGGAGACCCAGACGCCTCCTGAAGAGACCTCTCTAGGTGTTTGACGGTCCGAACCTGGCTGACCTCCACACGGGTCCGAGCTGTCACCAAACCGGCTTTCTGCGAGCCCGAGTTCAGCTTCTCCACCAGCACACACCTGATCTCCGTCTGCGCCCCGGAGAGCTCCACCAAATGACCCCGGTGCACAAACAGATCCTGCAGCAGCTGGAGGACGCAGGGCTCGGAGACCGTCCGCCGGCGACTCTGAACAAACACCTTCACGCTCAGGCTGGAGAGCCTGGGGCCGCTCAGGGCTGTGACCTGTGTCTGCTTAACCTCGAGTCCGGTCAGTGTTTGAGAGCGGAGGTCCGGCGTCGAGCACCGAGCGCTGATCTGCAGGAATCCCTCCGCCAGGTCGCGCCGAGGCCAAGCGGCGCAGAGACACGCTCCCCGACGGAGCCGGATCAGAACCGGAGCGCCCAGCCTCAGACCTAACCTCGACATCAGAGCCGGACCCATCCGACAGCGCTGAGTGTCCGAGTCCAGAGCATCCCGCGGGAGAACCTTCAGGACCTCCATGACCTGCGGATGAACAAGCGCTCAGCTCGAGAACCAAAAACTAACACTGACGCTCAATCAGAACAGACAACAAGCACAGAAGACCATCCTCAACAGTCAGATATAACAGTCTTTCTCATTTGAGCACAATTTACCATTTAAAATAACTGTCCTATATGAATTTATTTTAAAACATGTATTCCAAAGCTGTATTTTAGCATCATTACTCCAGTCACATGATCCTATAAAAATCATTCTAATATTCTGATCTGCTGCTAGAAAACACTGACCATTATTATTATTATTTTTGAGCAGATTGTTTGGTTCCGGTGAACAGAACGTCAGTAGAACATCACTTATGTGAAACAGAACATTATGAATATTTTTACCATCACTTTTAATAAATCTAAAACATCCCAACAAAAGAAAGAAACTGACAAGCTTCCGAAGGATAAAGTGAATAATGTTATCTTTTTTTTTTTTTTTTTTTTTTAAAGCTTTCGATCATCCCATTTATAGAAAAAACACTTAACTGTTTAAAATAATGATGTTAATATTCAGTCAATAATGTTTGCTGATCAGTAAATCAGTATATTATGACTTCTGAAGATCACGTGACACTGAAGACTGATGCTGAAAATCGTAGAAATAAGTTACACTTTAACACACATTCAGACAGAAAGCAGTCACTTCACAGTATTCCTGCTTTTCTGTATTTTAAATTATATAATTGCAGGTTTGTTGAGCAAATAAAAATCGTTTGAGTATTTATCATAAATCATTCACTTAACAGTGCATTCATATAATGGACAACGCTGTGTTTTATTGTAGCGGTCTAATATTTACTTATGTGTTACTGCATCAAAACTAGAATGAAAAATATCAACAAATCAGTTACTGGACAGAAAAAGAAACAAAGCGCTGAATGAAGTTGAATCTAAAAGAGACTGAGATAAAACTATAAACGCTTACATCCTCATTCATATCAAACAGTGCTGCTGTAGCTGTTTTCTTACCCAGACCCGAGCTCACGGGTGAACACACACACTCACACTCACACACTCTCACACTCTCACACACACACACACACACACACACGTGCTCCGGGCTTCTTCTCCGCAGCGTCACACAGTGAAGGACACACACTGACCCCTGCTGGACCGGAGACCCAGCGAACCTTGCATTACGGTCATACAAATAATACTAACAGCACCGCATAGAAATAGCATTAAATGTTGAGTAAAACAAACAATACATTCATAAAGGAAACGAGTTACGCCAAAAGTAAATGTGTACTTTCAGAATGTTACAAAAAAAATGTATAAAACCACCATCAAACTCCAAAAACACTCAAAATCATCAGTTTTCAGCAGCGTTGCATGCATGACACGGAGAGCAGTGATGACTTCCTGTATTCACTACATATACAACATCACAGACATGCAGACTATAAAGTAACAAACCTCATCCGTGATCAAGGTGAAATGAAGACACACTTCTTTTAAAATCTGTTGTTTTGGTTGATGTTTGATGAATACATGTGTTTATATTTATCTAAGTGTTTTCTGTTTTAAGGATGTTTTAGATCTGATCTTATTAAACCCAGTCTGCATTTTAAAAAGCACTATATTGACTTGATATTAGCAGAATGTTTAGAATAATTACATGGCTATTTTTATATCCTGAAGAGGAGATAAAATATCATAAAAGTGGACTAAAAGATGCCCTCATGTGGTTATTTTTGTAATTACTTTAACAAACAGACTCGTATTTGATTTAAAATCATCTTCCCGCTGGATTAGTTTGATCTTCTGTCTTCTCCAGATGTTCACTGATGGACTGGAGCTCTGTGGATTATTAAGATGTTTTTATCAGACTCTGACAGCATTATTATCTCGTTAAGATCGAGGTCAGAAGGAAAAGCAGTTCAGAGTCATGTTGAAGGTCTGGATAATGAAGTGTTTAGTGTTTTGCTGAGTTTTGAAGGTGAGATGAATCATTTGGTCAAGACTCATGTTGTGTGCACACCGTGTTTGATCAGCTGGTGTGTGTGTGTGTGTGTGTGTGTGTAGTATTTTAGAAAGCAGAGCCTTGAAATGCAAAAAAGTGACAACATGTTAGATTTCTGCGTCTAATGTAGAGAAGAGAGTTTAGTGTCCTGAAAAACAATGTGTGTAATGTTTTGCAAAAAGTGTGAGGCTAAGAATGTGCTTAGGTGTGTTAATGTGTGTGTGTGTGTGTGTGTGTGTGTGTGTGTGTGTCTACCTGGTATTTATCACGTTATGGGACCAAATGTCTCCACAACGATAGGAATACCAGTAAATTTGACCTTGTGGGGAATTTTTTTTGGTCTCCATGAGGAAACAAGATTAAAAGATTAATAAAACATATAGTTTCCTGTAAAGTGTAGAACAATAACACATACAGTCTGTACAGAATAAAACATTACACCTATGAAGAGTCCTCATAAACCACAAACACCAACATGTGTGTGAGTGTTAGTGTGTGTGAGTGTGTGTGTGTGTGTGTGAGTGTTAGTGTGTGAGTGTTAGTGTGTGAGTGTGTGTGTGAGTGTTAGTGTGTGTGTGTGTGTGTGAGTGTGTGTGTGTGTGTGTGTGTGAGTGTTAGTGTGTGTGTTGTGTGTGTGTGTGTGTGTGTGTGTGTGTGAGTGTTAGTGTGTTAGTGTGTGAGTGTTAGTGTGTGTGAGTGTGTGTTAGTGTGTGTGTGAGTGTGAGTGTTAGTGTGTGAGTGTGTGTGTGTGAGTGTTAGTGTGTTAGTGTGAGTGTTAGTATGTGAGTGTGTGTTAGTGTGTGTGTGTGAGTGTTAGTGTGAGTGTGTGTGAGTGTGTGTGTTAGTGTGTGTGTGTGTGTGTGTTAGTGTGTGTGTGTTAGTGTGTGTGTGAGTGTGTGTGTGAGTGTGTGTGTTGGCATGTCTCCCTGCTCTCTCGTCACCGGTCAGTGATCTCGCGTTGTGGTCCGAGAGCAGCAGGTGTCTTCGGCCGGCCGCTCTTCTGCTGGAACATGTGTGTCTGCGTCTGACGGCGAGGGTGTGTGTGTGTGTGTGTGAGACTGTGTTTTGTTCCTCAGACGTCTGATTCATGGCGTGTCTGCTGCGCTGCGTGACATGCTGCTCTCTTCAGCGGCCGGGGAGAAGACTCTTCCAGACCTTCCCCGTTCTGTTCGATCAGCAGGCTCATAAAGGTCAGATCTATAACTCGAGGTCAAAGCAAGCTTTTATTTCAGCTGAAAGCGTCGAGTGAGGTGTCACATGAGAGAGAACCGTTCTGAGGTGGAGATAAGCGAGGTCAGTTAAAGGTGAACTCGAGATGATCTTTCGCTCTCAGTGTCCTCGTGAAGTGTCCTTATCATTGCATGTCACTTCCCTTTAGTTTCTGTTTGTGCGACTCTGCCGCTGGATCTCTGCCAATGAGCTTCTAATAACATCTGCTGCCTCGCTCTGATTGGATATAGTGATGCCAATTATGGATAGAAATGTGTTAGCTGATCCGTGACGCTGAGCAGCCCCGAACACCGCCGCCTGTGTGTGTGTGTGTGTGTGTGTGTGTGTGTGTGTGTGTGTGTGTGTGTGTGTGTGTGTGTGTGTATCTGTGTGTGTGTGTGTGTGTGTGTGTGTGTGTGTGTGTTCCCACCGCTGTATTATCAAAGAGGTGTAAAACATGGAAAAGAGCATTGTGGGAGCTACATACGGCACAGAAAACTATAGAATAGAACTGCTACATTTTTTTCTCAGAATTCAAAGTTTTGTCTCATAGTTCTGAGTACATTTATGTTTATTGCAGTTCTCACAATTTATATTTTAGAATTCTGTTTGCATCATGCAGTGAGTTTATGTCGCAATTCTGATTTTAATTATAGTTTTACGTCTTGCAATTCTGAGTTTTATGTCGCATCTTTGAGTTTATATTCCGCAATCCTGTATTTATCGCAATTGTGATTCTGAAGTCATATCATGCAATTTTGAGTTTATGTCACACACTTTTGAGTTCATCGCCATTCTGAGTTTACATCTCTCGATTTTAAGGCAATATCTCACAATTCAGAGGTGAACAGAGAAGAAAAGACAGTCACAACAATTATGTTTTTTTAATTAATATACTTCCATAGAAAACAGCTTTATAGAGCCTTATATATGAATTAGTGGTTATGGTTTAGGTTAGAGTTAGTAGACTTGTTTTAGCTGTGGATGTCCCTGCTGTAGACATTTTCTTCCCGTCTGTGTGTGTGTGTGTGTGTGTCAGGTGTGAGATATAAAGATGTGCTGGTGGGCGTTCCTAAGGAGATCTATCAGAACGAGCGGCGGGTGGCCGTGTCGCCCGCGGGCGTGGAGATGCTGGTCAAGCAGGGCTTCAGGGTGCAGGTGGAGTCCGGCGCCGGACGCGAGGCCAAGTTCTCTGATGATCAGTACCGAGCCGCCGGAGCCCAGATCACCGACACCAAGGGAGCCTTTGGATCAGATCTGGTCCTGAAGGTGACGAACATGTCTGCTGTATAAAACCCATCTCTTTAAACATGATTTTACAGATCTACCTGTTTTAAAAATAAAACATGGTGTTTATGAGAAAATGCTGAAAAACGCGATGCATTGCTACATTTAAAGCATAATAAAAATGCAGTGCATTAAACACAATACTTGAATAAATAATTCTGTATAGCGGAAAAATGCTAGTAATTAGTTTTAACAATAATACACATGATATTAAAAGGAATCAAGATAAAACATACTAAAATAGGAGTAAATATGCTGCATGTCTTGTAATAAATAACCAACATCAGAGAAGCATAAACTAGAGAATGCGTTGTTAAATTATTGAAATATTAACAAAAAATCTCAAATTAAAGAAAAATATTTGAGGAGTTCAACTGATAAGACTTTCAGATTCACTGCTGTGCATTATTCAGAGTCTATATATAATAAATATATATATATATAAAAATGAAGCATGATATCAATCCATAATGTGTTTTAAATGTCACTGACTGCATATGAATGTTTTATTTATTGACTACCAGTCATGTGATCATCTGTGGCCCAATCACAGTGTGAAGAGTGAGTGTAGTGGTGTGTGTCCAGGTCCGAGGGCCGGTGTTGAACGAGGGTCTGAGGATACACGAGGCTGACCTCCTGAAGCCCGGATCCACGCTGGTCAGCTTCATCTACCCGGCGCAGAACCCCGAGCTGATGGACAGACTGAGCAGACAGCAGTGTACGGTGCTGGCCATGGACCAGGTGCCCCGGGTCACCATCGCACAGGGATACGACGCCCTCAGCTCCATGGCCAACATCGCAGGGTGAGACGGGGTGTGTGTGTGTGTGCGTGCGTGCGTGCGTGCGTGTGTGTGTGTGTGTGTGTGTGTGTGTGTGTGTGTGTGTGCGTGCGTGCGTGCGTGTGCGTGTGTGTGTGTGTGTGTGTGTGTGTGACAGATCTCTGTAATCTCATTCATAATGTTCTGCTCTGCAGGTATAAGGCAGTGGTTCTTGCAGCTAATCACTTCGGGAGGTTCTTCACGGGACAGATCACCGCGGCAGGAAAAGTTCCTCCGGCGAAGGTACATAACAGGATTATTATAGTTACATAAAACTAAACCTTTAAAAAAAAAAATAATAATAAATTGCTTTAAATAAAATACATGTTCATTAAATTAAATAGATTTTTTTTAATTCCAAGGCAAAATGTCTCATTTTAATTTTGTTTAATTTGATGATGATAATAAAAAAACCCTTTAGATATATTCATAAATGGCAAAAAAAAAAAACCAGAAAACTGAACTAAAATGAACATGATGCCAGGAAATGAAAATAAAAACTATAACAGTATTTCAGTGGTAAATAAAATGACTCCAATCAAATCTAGTGTTAGTAACTTTGTGTCTCAGGAACTTTTTATCACTTTTCAGGGTCCTCAAAAAGCCTTAAAATGCAAAATTCAGATTTACAGCCATTGTGTTCTGATTTTCCAGACAGGGCTGAGACTAACCCGGGGTTAAAGTAGTTCAAGGAGGGGAAGTAGTTGTTATATAGTGGTGTTCATCTTGAGTCAATCAGTTTCTTTCATCTGAAACATCTTTAGTCTGGGACATAATACATCCTACTGTGATTAGAATACTTTTAATTATACTTTTAATAGTATTTTATTTTTATTAATATTTTACTAGCACAGATTGTAGTATTAGTAGAAGTTTAAATGTTATTATATTAATAAAACCCAATTTTGTCCTTGTATTTATTTTTACATTTAGTCAGATGCTTTTATCCAAAACGACTTACAAATGAGGTTCAGATTGAGTAAACACTACTAACCGAGCTCTCTGTGTGTGTGTGTGTGTGTGTGTGGGTGCTGGTTATTGGTGGTGGTGTGGCGGGTCTGGCTGCGGCTGGAGCGGCTAAATCAATGGGTGCCATCGTCAGAGGATTCGACACCAGGTGTGTGTGTGTGTGTGTGTGTGTGTGTGTGTGACCCAGGCGCTTCGTTCTGTCTGAACCTGAGCTCAGACCCAAGAGGCTCTGACTGTGTGTGTCTGTGTGTGTGTGTCTGTGTGTGTGTGTTTACTGTGTGTGTGTGTGTGTGTTTCACTAGACCGGCGGCGCTGGAGCAGTTCAAGTCGTTCGGAGCTGAGCCGCTGGAGATAAACATCGCTGAGTCGGGTGAAGGAGTCGGAGGATACGCTAAAGAGATGTCTAAAGAGTTCCTGGAGGCCGAGATGAGTCTGTTCTCCAAACAGTGCAAGGACGTGGACATCGTCATCAGCACGGCTCTGATTCCTGGTGAACGCTTCATTTCTTATTGTTTATGTGTCTCATCAAGAGTTCTGCAGGTTTCAATCAGAGCAGAAATATGACGTTATGATATGTTGCATGCACTGCAGGTGATGAACCTCTTCCTCTGTGTTTGTGTTTTGTCTTCAATACAAACATTTAAACATCCTTAAATCAAGATACGTTTACTGCAGATGCAAAATGAACTCGTTTTCTGATACAAACTGAACAAAATGAAGTGAATTTATGATTGAAACAAGAACTAATATCTCCCAGTGGTTAATGACATTTTTTTCTTTGAATTAATTAAGTTTTAATTAATATCTGTTCTTGTTCAAATCATCTTGATCAGTTTCTCTGAAAACAAGAGTACTTATCTTCTGACATTTTGCTTTTCTAGTAGATTAGATCTGTCTAATCTGTCTCTGTGTGTGTGTGTCTCTCTGTCTCTCCCTGTATGTCTCTGTGTGTGTGTGTGTCTCGCTGACTCTGTGTGTGTGTCTCTGTCTGCGTGTCTTTGTCTCTCTGTGTGTCTCTATGTCTCTCTGTCTCTGTGTGTGTGTGTCTCTGTGTGTGTCTCTCTGTCTCTCTGTGTGTGTGTCTCTGTCTCTGTGTCTGTGTCTCTGTTTCTGTGTCTCTGTCTCTGTGTCTCTGTCTCTGTGTGTGTGTTCAGGGAAGCGTGCTCCGCTGCTGATCAAGCGTGAGATGGTGGAGAGTATGCGGGACGGCTCTGTGGTGGTGGACCTGGCGGCGGAGGCGGGAGGGAACATCGAGACCACCAGACCCGGAGAAGTGTACGTCCATCAGGGCGTGACACACATCGGCTTCACGGATCTGCCCAGCCGTATGCCCACCCAGGCCAGCTCGCTCTACTCCAACAACATCCTCAAGCTGCTGAAGGCCATCAGCCCCGACAAAGAGTTCTTCCACTTCCAGCCCTGCGACGACTTCGACTACGGGACGCTGGATCACGTGATCCGAGGGACGATGGTGATGAAGGTGACCCAGCCCAGATCGACTCTTTATGTTTGTCTTCAGTTTGCTTGTGTGCATGTGTTCATGTTTTATTTCCCTGTTTGCAGGAAGGTAAGAATATTTTCCCCGCGCCGCTGCCGAAAACCACTCCGCCGCCGGCTCCCGCTAAACACAAGACCGTCGCTGAGCTGGAGGCTGAGAAACAGGCCGAAATCTCTCCTTTCAGACGCACCATGACATCAGCGGGAGTCTACACCGCAGGTCAGACACCAAACCAACCACTGAACACATTACTGAAAGATCAATGAATGAATGCATGAACAAACTAATGAATGAATTGAAGATAAAATGAAGATTTAATTTATGACAAAACAAATATATTCACAATTAACTGCAAAAGCACCTGTTTGAATATTTTGAATGAAACTATTAAATATGAATTACATTTTTTAATTAATTGATTTAATTAACGAGTGACTAAGGAAAAAAAAATGGAGTAACTCTCTCTCTGTGCTGTTGTGAAGGTCTCTCGACCGTGCTGGGTTTGGGTATCGCCTCTCCTAACGCTGCCTTCACTCAGATGGTGACGACCTTTGGCCTCGCAGGAATTGTGGGATATCACACGGTGTGGGGCGTGACCCCGGCGCTGCACTCGCCGCTGATGTCAGTGACCAACGCCATCTCAGGTGAGAGCAGACACACTTGAAGTGAGTGTGTGTGTGTGCTGTTGTGTGTGTGCTGGTGTGTGTGTGTGCTGATGTGTGTGTGCTGGTGTGTGTGTGTGTGTGTGTGTGCTGATGTGTGTGTGCTGGTGTGTGTGTGTGTGTGTATGCTGATGTGTGTGTGTGCTGATGTGTGTGTGTGTGTGCTGATGTGTGTGTGTGTGTGTGCAGGTCTGACGGCGGTGGGGGGGCTGGTGCTGATGGGTGGAGGTCTCACACCTTCATCTGTCCCTGAATCTCTGGCGCTGCTCGCTGCGTTTGTGTCCTCCATCAACATCGCAGGTCAGAGCCGACATTAACCTTCATGACACACAGCATTCAAATACTGCTGTGTGTGACAGAAACAGCGGGAGTGTCAGTGAAGGTCATTTAGTGACTCTGCTCTTCAGGTGGGTTTCTGATCACGCAGAGGATGCTGGACATGTTTAAGAGGCCCACAGATCCTCCGGAGCACAACTATCTCTACTCTCTGCCCGGCCTGGCGTTTGTGGGCGGATACGGGGCGTCTGTGGCCGGAGGATACAGCATCGAGCAGGTGTGTGTGTGTGAGTCATATGACACTATAATTAGAGTGTGTGTGTGTGTGTGTGTGTGGATGATGTACCTGGGCTCTGACTCTGTGTGTGTGTGTGTGTGTGTGTGTGTGTGTGTGTGTGTGTGTGTGTGTGTGTGTGTGTAGATGATGTACCTGGGCTCCGGTGTGTGTTGTGTGGGGGCTCTGGCCGGTCTCTCCGCTCAAGGCACCAGTCGTCTGGGGAATGCTCTGGGGATGATCGGGGTGGCTGGAGGAATCGCTGCTACTCTGGGCGCTCTGAAGCCCTCTCCTGAGCTCCTGTCACAGATGTCTCTGGCCATGGCCACCGGAGGAACTCTGGGTAAGAGCCGCTCAGACTCACGAAGCTTAGTGTTACACAGACCCGTGCCATGAAAACAGATCAGCTGATGCACAAAGCCTTAATATGATCCAATATATGACTCATCAGCAGCACAGATCACACCGTAATTTGCAACCGTAAAAATATCAAAACTTCATTTTTGATTTGTACTATGCATTGCTAACAACTTCATTTGGACAACTTTATAGATGATTTTCTCAATATTGAGATTTTTTTGTTCCCTCAGATTTCAGATTTTTAAATAGTTGTATCTCAGACAGATATTATCAAAGCAGACATCAGTGGAGAGATGATTCGTTCAGCTTCAGATGATTTATATAAATCTCAGTTTCACAAATTCACTTACGACTGGTTTTCTGCTCCAGGGTCACAACCGATGACGCAGAGTTTTAAAAATATGAATAAAATCTCACTTGTCCAGTCATTCATAAGATAAAGCTGACATTTTTCAAATGATAAATTTGTTTCAGCTTCAATGCATCTATCAAAAAAACTAAAGCAATTAAGTCTTTAAAGTCTTAAAGAAAAAAATGTCAAGTATTTTAAAATGTATTATTTTCTTGCAATGAGCAAAGGAGTGGGAAAATATGTTTAAATCCCGCATTCAATGTCAAAGAATGACTTTCACTAAATCTGTTCCTGTGTGTGTTCGGATGCGCTGTCAGGCCCGTGTTACATTTTCTTCCGTCTCTGGCTCAGATTCACAGGAATCTTGTGTTTGAGTCGTTCTTCTGCTTCTTCTGAGGGGTGTCCGAAGCAAAAAAGCTATCAAATGCATCACGTTTAGCGTGCAAACGTAAAGAGAAAGAGCAAAATAGCGGAGTCTGCGGCGTCTCAGATGTTGAGTAAATCGGTCCGGGGCGACCTCGTGTGTTTTCTGACCTCCTCAGGTCTGACCATCGCCAAGCGCATCGAGATCTCGGACCTGCCTCAGCTGGTGGCTGCGTTCCACAGTCTGGTGGGTCTGGCTGCGGTTCTGACCTGCGTCGCCGAGTTCATGATCGAGCAGCCGCACCTGGACACTCACCCGGCCGCCGGCGTGCTGAAGATCGTGGCCTATCTGGGCACCTACATCGGAGGAGTGACCTTCAGCGGCTCTCTGGTCGCCTACGGAAAGTTACAAGGTGGATTTGTTGAAAGAAAACAGAGGTTTCTCAGTGATTTTATTCATCATTTACTGCCAGTGTTACTGAGGAATCAAACTAAATAAGATACTGTGTAATATTAAGTAACTACATGCACTCTCTGTATGGTTAGGGTTACTTATTATAATAGTAATGTAACAAGGACAACTTAAAATAAAAAAACTAACATAAATGTAACTAATCTGTTACAGTTACTGAGAAAAAAAATTGTAATTAGTAATTAAATTGCAGTTATAAAAATGTTAAAGAAAACAGGTTAAATGTGATTATTTTCACAAATGCACGCAGATTTAATTAATTTCTTTCATAAATTGCAGTGACTGCCCTAAAATATTAGATATTAATGTTTCATTTATTAAATATTAGTATACAAAAAATGTAGTTTAAAAACAGTATTATAGATAATAAACCATATCTTGTTATAGTTTTCAATGTGTATTTATCCTTGGAGTTATATCAAAGTAAGTCTGGTTGTGTGGTGGCTGTGAATCTTAATTCAAATGATGAAGGCTTTTGAAAGTCTGAATTATACTGTCTGCTTCAAACATTTCAAAATGATCAACAGTTGAAAACTTTTAGGAAAATAATCCAATGTAATCAGTAACATCACTTTATTTAAAACATATAGTAGTGAACCTATTTTAATTAGCCTGAACGTGTTCTCACACACATCATGACACTCCTGTGTGTGTGTGTGTGTGTGTGTGTGTTCAGGTTTATTGGACTCGGCTCCTCTGCTGCTGCCAGGTCGTCACATGTTAAACGCGGGTCTGATGGCAGCGTCGGTGCTCGGGATGGTGCCCTTTATGATGAGTGACAGCTTTAACACAGGCATGGGCTGCTTGCTAGGCGTCTCCGGCCTCTCCACCGTCATGGTGAGCTCCACCTCACACCCCCAACACCCCAAAACATCCTAAACACCACACAATACTCCCAAACACCTCAAAATACTCCCAAACACCCTAAAACACCCCCAACACCCCAAAACATCCCAAACACCTCAAAATACTCCCAAAAACCTCAAAATACTCCCAAACACCCTAAACCACTCTGCTTTTATCAATGAATTACTGTTCTTGTGTGGAGTGAAACATTCTTGACTGATGTGTGTGTGTGTGTGTGTGTGTGTGTGTGTGTGTGTGTGTGTGTGCAGGGTGTGACGCTCACCGCCGCCATCGGAGGAGCTGATATGCCGGTGGTGATCACGGTGTTGAACAGTTACTCCGGATGGGCGCTGTGTGCCGAGGGATTCCTGCTGGACAATAACCTGATGACCATCGTGGGCGCTCTGATCGGCTCGTCCGGTGCCATCCTGTCCTACATCATGTGTGTGGTGAGTGACCGCTAGCCGTGCCGATAGCCACAGATGACCGCTCAGCTGACGTCCGTTCTTCTGCAGGCCATGAACCGCTCGCTGCCCAACGTCATCCTGGGAGGATACGGAACCTCGTCCACCGCCGGCGGGAAGCCCATGGAGATCACCGGCACACACACCGAGGTCAACGTGGAGCAGTCCATCGAGATGATCAGAGAGGCCAACAGCATCATCATAACACCTGGTGAGACACACACACACACACACACACACACACACACACACACAATATAAGTCGTTTACACAATCTGACATAGCTGTGTTTGAGATTTAACTATAAATTAAGTTATTATTCATTATTCAAAGACAAAATCACAGAATACATTTAAAAAAAAATGTTGCTCTTTGAACACAAGAGGTCAGTGTTTGTCAAAGGATGTGTGTGTGTGAAAGAGTCTCTCTCTCTCTCTCTCACACACACACACACACACACACACACACACATCTGTTCTCCTGCTGTGTTCCAGACACACCTGCAGAAACACCAGACGAAGCATCAACCACAAAGCAGTCTGTCTGTTTAATGTGTTTTTTCTTAATACACATGCTTTCAAAGCAGCTACACAGAGAATCAAAACGTTAATGTCCAGAGCTGGACGATGGGGTTTAGTTTTAGTTTACGTGTATATAAACATCATCCCGATGAGACGTGCTGGTAGTAGTTATGCCTCTATGAGTCCTCAATCTGGATATATACTGCTATCAGCCTTTAGACGTGTGCTCATATCAAGCGTTACCAAATCTATTTTCACCAAGTTGTTGTCACAACAAAGTAATTATTACTGATGTGAAGCACATGATGCATATTAGTTAGAGCGTTTGTGCCTCTAAGCAGTTTAATCAAGTCTCTTGTTTTCAAGCAGTGTTTGTACTTCAGTGTGAAATCAGACCTTAGTAGAGCAGTCTTCCCGAGAGGACAGCCTCCGAACACGTGTGTGTGTGTGTGTGTGTGTGTGTGTCTGCTCTCCACACGCGATCGTCCTGTAGAGAGACATCTGGAGTTCAGGAAACTCTGCAATCTGAGCGCAATCAAACGGATTTCCCTGGAAGTCAGCCGATGACACCGTTCTGCACGCTCCTCCAGATAATAGAGCAAACATGAAGCAAATGTGGATCTTGAGGCACGGAGTTTAGGGGATTCCTCACTGACCTCACAGAGCCTGAGATTCTCAGAAAACACACAAGATTAATAACCCCTGTGTGTGTGTGTGTGTGTGTGTCTGCGCAGGCTGGGGTCTGTGTGCGGCCAAGGCTCAGTATCCCATCGCTGACATGGTGAAGATGTTGAGAGAACAGGGCAAGACTGTGAGGTCAGATATACACACACACACACACACACACACACACACACACTCGCTCTCACACTCGCTCACACACACACACACGCAAACACACTCACTCACACACACACACACACAAACACTCTCACTCTCACACACACACACACAAACATTCTCACACTCGCTCTCACACACTCTCTCACACACACTCACTCTCTCTCACACACATACATACTCACACACACACACACTCACTCACACACACACAAACACTCTCACTCTCACACACACTCACTCACACACACACTCACTCTCTCACACACATACACATTTTTACATCTGCAAAAAAAGGTCAAATTCTATAATATTTACTAGTAAAATAATCTCAGCTCAGGTATATTTGTAGAAACAGACAACAATACACTGTATGGGTCAAAATTATTTATTTTTATTTTATGCCAAAAATTAAAGGTCACATTCCATGAAGATATTATATCTCCTGCCGTAAATATATCAAAACTCTATTTTTGATTAGTAGTATGCATTGCTAAGAACTTTAAAAGGATATATCCTCAATATTTTTCCGATCCTCAGATTCCAGATTGTTATAGTTATAACTCGGCCAAATATTGTCCAACCCTAACAACCTAATACATCATTACTGGAAAGCGTATTTATTCAGCTTTCAGATGATGTCACTTTGCTTATCTAGTGCATGCATCTTCATTTAAGACTTTTAAGATATTTTGACTGGAAACACTTAAGATAGATAAGCCTTTTTTGCCGCGTAATACGCTCCAGAAATAACGGCAGGCCTGCTTCTCACACTCCACGTCCAGAGGTTTTAATGTCTTAAGCTCTTGGCGGGTCAGCAGCATAATTCTGCTAAAAAGAAGACAAAACACATCTGTGTCTAATAAAAAAACACTGGTAAAAATGCAGCCCTTCTGTAAATAAAGAGGGAAAGTGTAAAACATTGTCTGAGTATTTACATCAGAGCGACGCAGATGGAGGATTTACAGCATGACGGGTAAACTCCCACGTGTTCTGATGTAAAGCTGATAACATGTGTGTCTCAGGTTCGGGATTCACCCGGTGGCGGGCCGCATGCCCGGTCAGCTCAACGTTCTTCTGGCCGAGGCCGGCGTCCCGTACGACGTGGTTCTGGAGATGGACGAGATCAACGAAGACTTCCCAGGTCAGAGCCGCAGCGCTTATTCCAGCCGTTTCTACATTTTATTTTACAGAGATCAAAAGTGCTATGCATTAAATAACCAACCATCTGAAAAGAGTAGAAGTCTCTTTCAAATCAAATCAATGTAGTTGATCAAAAATAGTCAAATTGCTAAATATTATTAGAATTAGAAATATCTTTTTTTTTTCTTTGGAACCGTTTCTGTCACTGAAATAAAGAATAAGTAATAAATAAGAATAAAAATGGTTATTGTGATTTCTTTTTTGTCAGAAATGCGATGTAATCTAGTTATTGCTAGTTGTAAAGCAACAATTGCGAGGAAAAAAGCAATTCTCAAAATTATCTTTATTTCTCACAATTCTTTGTATCACACAAAAAGTCAGAATTGTGAGAAGACGCACTAACCTTTTGTTACCGTAATTTCTTCTGTTACTGTATTTTGTAATTCTAATTTCTGTCATTCCTCCAGTCTTCAGTGTCACATGATCTTCAGAAGTCGTAATAATATACTGATTACTGCTTGACAAACATTTCTGATTATTATCGATGTTGAACACGGTTGTGCTGCTCAGTATTTTTGTGTGCAAACCATACTTTTAAAAAAAAAAATTTGATATAGAAATCTTTTTAAAAATTTAATTAAAAATATTATTTAAAAATATTATCTTTTTAAACATTATAAATGCTTTCCTGTCGCTTTTTCAATCAATCAAACTTTTATTTATAATATAACTTTTATATAGTGCTTTTAACACCACAGCACTGAACAGAGTCAAACAGGAGAATATAATGATATATATATATATATATATATATATATATATATATATATATAGGGACTGAATGCAGAGACATCCCTGTAATCAAATCGAAAGTAAGTGTCCCCTCAGTTTGTCTCAGTAGGGTGTAGAAGTTATAAGTGAAGTGTGGTGTGAGACACGTGTCTTATCTGTCGGACGGATGAGCCCGTGATCCACAGATGGCTATAAATTAGTTTGGCAGCGGTCGGGACACATGTGGACTCTGATCTTTGTAATAATTCACTTTGATTATGTAATTGTGCCTAGACATGCAACGTATCCCACGAGGCCGTGCAGCAGCGGCTGGCGTCTGTGCGCTCCGAGTCGAGGGGCAGCACGTGTTTTTGTTTAGCCGGCGCAGATAAGCATGTCGAGCGAGGAGAAACCCGATCCATCGCATGAGAGCGGCTAATAGACCTTCTGATTGTTCTGCAGAGACCGACCTGGCGCTCGTGATCGGAGCCAACGACACGGTCAACTCGGCCGCTCAGGAGGACCCCAACTCCATCATCGCCGGGATGCCCGTGCTGGAGGTCTGGAAGTCCAAACAGGTGAGAGCTGGACTCCCTGGAAGTCATAACCGTGTTAAAACCAGACGAGCATCTTATAGATACTACAAATATACTGATTAGACGTTGCATAAATAAGAAGAAATTGCTTACATTTCAAAACGTCACACAGATCCAGGGACGCACACAAAATGCAAAACGAAGCACTGCGTTCAAAAAAACTGGATATTAATTCCTGATAGATTTGTGCGTGTTGCGTATCGTTCACAATTTGGTCTTCAAATACATCACAAATATAGAAGCATTTGATTTCGTGTCGGATGACAGACCCAACGTTTAGACTAAATAAATGTGCTTTGGCTTGTCATTTATAAAGGGTTTGTTGTGGAGTCGGGAAAATTAAAATAAGTTTACAGTGTGTGTTATAAGCTTTGTATCTGCATTAGGTCTATTTCTGAATTAAATAATAAAATGCAACTTATACATGTTTTTTTCTTTTTTACATAGGCCATGAGTATCGTGTTTTAACCATGCAGCAAACATTTTTTAATAATTAGATAAATTACTGAAATACATAATTGACTTGATAATAGTATTAATCGTATCACACATAACAGTATCAAAAAGTATCTTACCGGTCAGTTAGTGGTTAAAATGAACAAATCCTAGTTATATAAGAACTGCGTTATGTTTTGCAAAAAGTGCTTGAAATTGTAAACTGAATCAAAGGTTGAAAATGAGCGTCTGGTTTTGGAGATTTGGTTTGCTGTTTGAGACTCTTGAGATTTTTAAATGAATATTAAAATAGGATGCTCTTAAAATTAAATGAAACACTCCGGTAGTTGACAGCAAGTCTTAATGAGTCGTTGAATCATTCACTCAACCGATTAGTTCATTAATATTATAAAGAGTTCATCGAATCATTCAATTTGTTCCAAAATGTGGATTCATTCAGTAACGAATCAGTGCTGTGTGTCGAGTCATTTTCTCAATCAGAACCATTTTCACTGAGAAAAGACAATATTGTGTCTAAAATGTAACAATATTAACTTCCTGTTTACTTGATTTGCAATCAAGCATATATTAAGGAAACAGCTCTCCTGCACACGTGATATTGCTAAATTATATCAATCCTATAATATCACATGATTTAAATATAAGTGTGTTAATTGTTTTAGTCCTCATATCTTCATTTTTAGGCTCATATGACTGCATTCAATCTGCATCGGATCACACCGAATTAACGAGGTAAATCCATCCTAGTATGAACAGCGTGTGTGTGTGTGTGTGTGTGTGTGTGTGTGTGTGCAGGTGATCGTGATGAAGCGTACTCTGGGTGTGGGATACGCGGCGGTGGACAATCCCATCTTCTATAAGCCCAACACGGCCATGCTGCTGGGAGACGCCAAGAAGACCTGCGACAGCTTACAGGCCAAGATCAGAGAGGCCTATTATTAACACACAGCTTTATTACACACTGAAGTGCCTTAAAAACAAGATGCCAATCAGTGAATGCATGCGGCTTTTCACTTGTAAATAAAAGTATCTCACTGAGACGAGCTGCATCCAGTCCATTCAGTAAAACACACACACACACACACACACACACGCTCACACTTTCCCAGCCGCCTGCTTGGCTTTGTTGATCAGTTTATGCAGGAATGAGAAGAAGAACAGCAGGTTGTCGTATTCTCCCTCATACTCGGAGAAATAGTGGCCGTGCAGGTCCTTGAGAAAGTAGTAAACGGCCTCTATGGTGGCCAGGTACGTGTCCGGACAGCCTTTCTGATGCCTCCAGAAACAGGTCCTCCTGCTCTTCAGCTCCACGTTCGGTAAAGCTGTGGAGAAAGAACGTCCGTTCGGTCAGAAGAAATTGCCAAAAACTCAACTCAAACTGGAAAGGTGACAAAAGCAATCAAAGAACACAATCAAAAAAGCGAGTCAACAATGAAATGTTCCTAGTTTATTAATTATCTATTTGTGTTTTTAGTTCATTTTATTGCTGTCAAACAATTAATCGTGATTAATCCCATCCAAAATAAGTTTTAAATTGAAGAAAAATGTGCTACGTTTATATATTATATATATTTATTTTGTCATTTATATGAATAAACTGATATTAATGTAACTGCATGTAAATATTTTACTAATATATGAAGTATGTGTGTCTTTATATATACTGTAAATATACACAGCACAGACTTTTATTTTGGATGGGATTAATCGTTCATTTTGATACTGCTGCGCAAAATTTATTCCTAATTCAAATTTTATTTTATTTTTTTATCATATTTCTCTTTTTAGTGATTCTGAGTCATGTGTCACTTGCAACCATTAGATTTTTTAACGTTGTTTACTCGCCATTTTGACCAAGAAATGAATAACACTTGCACTTTTTGGGAATTTCCCCATTTTTTGGTAAAAAAAGACCAGCCTACGAGAAATCACTTAGAAATCAGTCATGAAGTATTATGTTACCAAACACTAGGAAGAAACTTGTGTTCTTCAGCAAAGCTGTTGTGTTTCGTTCTGGAGCCGATTCACTTTTTGAGTAAATCTGGCCGAAAGGATGAAAAACTGAGGAGCATGAGCTCGATCGATGAGACTACGATTAATATTGCAACAAAAACGGACCTTTTTAATTTGAGGCCAGAAACATGGAGTTTTCCAGAGGATGAGTTTCTCTCCAGATCTGGTTTAGCTGGAGGTAAACCCACCTTGAAGACGTTCGTCTGTGATGATTCTGGTGGTCTGGTTCCAGGTGCTGTCGATGAACACCACCCTCTGGATCGGGCAGCGGCGCGTCTCGGGATCTGCGTCCGTCACCTTTAACCTCTTGACCCTCGGCTTCCCGCCGCCGGAGAAATGCTCCCACAGCTCCTCCACCGTCATGGCGTCCGGGCCGGGAAACACCAGCACGATCTGCAGGGAGAGATAGGTCAGGGCTGCCGAAGAAGAGCGCAGTCTTAAATATCAAGCTTTGATTCGTAATAAAACCTTCAGCTTTAAACCACGAGATGAGCCATAAAGACGTGTTTTTAAGAGCTGAACTTTAAAAAACAGAAAAAGTGATAAACATGCGTTCTGAGTGAACGGCTTCAGCTGATATTCAGGTAAATATCGGTAGTTGTTTTGTTCGATTACGAGATTTAGTTTTGTTTAAGATTTAAACACTGGCTGCTTCTGTTCAATTCTGAGATTCAAATATTGGTTGGATTTGTTCAGTTTATACATGATCTCTAAACAAGACGTTTTGTCATCAGAAACAACAACAAGCGATATTTAATTAGCAAAACTAGTAGCACACAGAACGCATGTTTTATAATTTGAAAACAATTTATAAAAACTAGTATTTGCATTTCGTAACCAAACGAAAGCGACACACGTATAAATCTCGAGAAGTTTTGATTTTGAGATTGAAATGTTGGTCAGATTTGAGTGTTTGTCCTCTTTCTCCTCACGTTCTCTGCGCTCTGGTCCAGCTCGGGGATGCAGGGGTAGGTGTAGATGGTGACGTGTCTCGGGGCCAGAAGCCTGGCCTGGACCGCGGTGCTCTTCCCGTCCGTTTCGTTCGGGTGCTTGATGATGTCGATCTTCACCGGCAGCTGGACACAGCGGACACCAGCTTTAACACAGCGCTCGAGGCTCTCGAATCGCTTAGCTTCTCTGAAACTATGAGAAGAATGAGTTTTTCATCGGGAACCTCCGGTGGTTCAGGAGCTTTCAAAGCAGCGTTCTTAAAACGCAGTAAATTCCTGGAGGAGCTGTGAAGAATTGGGCTCATCCACGAACGAAACGCATAACAGCTCTATTTAAATTAATCTCAGAAGAGTTCTGCTTCTCTTTATCCACATCGTGTTTGATGTGAGAACCCAGTTATTTCAGCCGCTTCTTACAAACTGGTATTTATCGTATAATTTTATTAGATTGTAATAATGATAAATGCATTAGTTTGTAGCACAAATGGTTTTAATGTTTACTGCATGTTACTGCTTTAGTAACTCTCACACTTTAAATAAAAATAAATAACGTCTTGGACGCATTATATAATATAAACATGTCTGATGATAAATAAAGCACCACATATTGACAGGGAGAGGTTTTTAAGTTCTACTGTGATAATAACTAATACTTCAGACTTATTCTTGTTTTGTCACTTCGCAGCTTCACAGCATCAGTCCCCATTTACTTCAACTGACTGTTAAATAAAGGGCAGCGTGAACGTTCTTCTAAACATCTCCTTTTGCGTTCCACAGAAGAAACACTGAAAAAACGATGCCTTTACGCCGAATAGTTACGTTTTTTCGTTCAGTTCTAATCTAACACCATCTGTGAGCCTGGATCTCAAAACTAGCAGCTCGGGTTTATCTGAGCAGAAGACGTTTTTAATCATTTTTTTTTCTTTTTATGCCGGATATATTACGCCTTAATTTTTGATTAGTAACATGCATGGCTAAGAACTTCATTTGGACAACATTAAAGATGATTTTGTCACTATGTAGTGTTTTTTGCCCCTCTAATAGTCGTGTATCAGAAGGCGGTGCAGGGTCACACAGGAAGTCACCTCGACGCTCGGCACGTCCCGCGCCTCCAGGCCGACCAGCGCGCAGCAGCTGTAGCAGAAGAACATCCGCGACGCGCCGCAGCGAGAGCACTTCCTCCGGCCGGCGAGCTGCGCGGCGTCCAGCGGGGCGTGCGACGCGATCCTCAGGCCGCTCAGCGCGCTGCTCTCCTCGGCCGACATCGCCACAACAAACCCGCGTGCGCCGCACGCACCGGAAGCACTAGCGCGCCGCAGGAAGCCGAGCGGTCTCCTAGCAACAGACGCGACGCTGAGGTCTGAGATGGAGAAGAAGAACATCCGCTCTCTGGAAGAGTTTATTCACTCTCAAGGACTGGTGAGTTCAAAAAGTGACTAGTGACTGCATTAAGTTAACTATAACTATTAACTGAAGCGTTATACTAAAAAATCTGTCGAATTTAGCCCGAAATACACATCGAATTAAACCAGAATGGAGTCGATCCTCGCTCAGTTGAGTAGATGTGAGATGAAGTTAATTATAATATGTGTGTGATTCATTTATAATACAGGTGTTTTGTTGCTCATTAAACATTTATGTTATAATTAGAGCAATGTAATTATTCCATAAATTAAACAAATAACTAAAAATGAATTAACATCATTATCCGGTCTTAATAAAAAAGGCTTTTAGCGTGCAAACTAAAAGTATCTGTAGTTTTCTGCTGGTTGTGATGTTGTGTGGTGTTTCAGGAGGACTGGCCGCTGACCTGCGAGGAGG
>NC_056716.1:16559461-16561961 GCF_018831695.1 Puntigrus tetrazona
CACATCGGCCTGAAATGACTTATCTTCACAAAGCAACACTTCTCATGTGCATTTAAATAAATGAAAGTAAAATTTATATAAAAACAACAAAAACATGACAAAATTAAAGGTAGCACTCTGCTTAAAACCTGTATGTATAAAGCATTGCAAAGCGTTGTTAGACGAGGCGCTGCATTATAATCATCGGCGCTTGTTACCTGTACTTACTGTTATAATAAAACCAATAAATTATACATAATTACATGCAAGTCAAACCCTAAACCTTGTATAGTCAAAACATGTGTTTAATTAATATTAGTCAGCAGTGCTTAAATATATAAAAACACTGTAACAAAGACAAAGTAAGTACTACAATGTTTTAACTGTTATTTATGAGATTGTGCAATGAATTATAAGTTGCATTACAAGGCATAATTAATGCACTAAAATGATTGTACACATTGTACATAAAGGCTTTAAGTGTATTTTGAAAGCATTAACAAAATATTCCAATGATCTGACTTAAATAACACTTTGAGCTGGTCTGCAGTTAATTAATGGTTTAGTAGCGACGTGTGCCATTGTTTTTGGGCTCAATATTGCAGTTATGAGCACGAGAGGGTTTGATTATGATCCCGAGCGAGATGTTTGACAGCTGAAGCGTCTGTTTGCTGTGTTTGCTCTCTCTCTGGAAGTGTTTTCTTCACATGTGAGCGGCTCCAGCGGTATAATAAGCTGCTGTCACGGCACAGCCTCTCTCCCTCTCTGACCCTCTCCGCAGGTCTTGTATGTGCTCTGTGCGTGCCGTACTCGACCACATCTGGCTGTATCAATTTTTCTTCTTTTCAGCGCCAGCTGACGTAATGATCTTCCCTCCAGAGCAGAGATGCGTGCCGTCACGCCAGCGCTCTCTTCTCATACACAGCCCAGATCACTAATAACCAAGTGCTCGGGGCTGATGTTATGTACGTGATCATTACGGCGAGTAATCAAGTATTTCGTTATTTATTTTATCCGTTTAATAATCGATTATGTATGCATGCAGGCAGCGCCGGCCTCCGGTCTGAATTCTGTTGTTGTTTGGACTCTCTCTACATAAACCGTGTCTCCTCTCTGACCACATCTGATAACGTCTGACCACTAAGTAACGAAGGCTAACCAGAGCTATAAATACTGCCCCAAACACCTGTTTCTCTTTAGTGCTGTCAGTCCTCGACCTGGAACCCTGACCGGCCGACATACAGCAGGAAAACACACGGTTACTTCACACAAAGATCTAAATGACTCTCATGTTCCTCGCTCTTAGGCCTCCTAGGTGTACGTGGAGTCCAGAGCTTTATAATGGCAGAGAATGGGTGTTATTTTTCTACAGTCCAAAAGAAGTGCATTAAAGCGCATCCATCCATGTCTCAGAGGTAAATCATTTATTTATAAGAGCTTTCACGATAGGATAGTGTTCCAGCGGATGATGGAGGAGGACCGCTCACAAATTAGAAGCACAAAATGTGGATTTGTAAAGAAAAATGTGAACCAGGAGGAGACAAATGCTGGTTCTTGTCCCTGCAGCACAGAAGCAGTCGAGTATTTGTAGCGATAGACAACAACAACACCGAAGGATAGGTATGCCAAAAATCATTAAAGATATAAAATGAAGATCATGTTCCATAAAGATGGTAAAGGTATTTTCACGGTTTAGAGCTCTATTTATCTCCTCGCCGGTCACCCGCCGGTCAGAGCCGTGTCTGTGAGGGTCCTAACACCAGCACACTGTCAAAGAGCGACGGCTGAGTCTGCATCCTGGACATATTCACCCTGACCTCTGACCCTCACGACCCCCCCATCTCACCAGACAGATATCGTCCCGTCCTGACAAACCATACATCAGTGCAAAGACGATTTATCCGGCTTTCTGTTTTCAGGTGATATATGAATCTCAATTTCAATACATTGACTGTAATGGCTGGTTTTGTGCTTCAGGGTCAGTCCTAAAGTCTTAAATATATACAGAATAAAACATTGATTCACTCCACGAGACCTTCACTCACCCCTTGAGGCTTTTATTATGTGCTTTATTGCACTTCTTTTGAATTGCTGAAAAATAACGTCCATTCTCTACCATTATAAAGTTTGTAGAAACCAGGACGTTTTTAAAGTTCCTCTGAGAGAAGGAAGTCCTATACATGTAGTAGAGTGAGGAAATCATGGGCTAATTTTAATTTTTGTGTGAACTATCCAGATGTGAGCTTTAGACGCATTGTTTTAGATCCAAAAAGCAGCCCAAATGAATGCATGTGTGAGATATTCGTATAAGCATCACCTAGTGTTTGTTATTTTTCATCTTACTGTAGCAGTTGTTGGGGTCCTGCGTCCCGTTGATGTTGCCGAACTCGTCGATCATCAGAAACCACTGCGTGCGGCTGTAGAGGCGCCGGATGCGGACGTCCCTTCCCTCCATGTAGTCGTAGTTCCTGGTGTGTCGCTCGTGTTTGGAGCAGTCGGTCGCAGGCTCTCCATCGCAGAC
>NC_056716.1:16569461-16571961 GCF_018831695.1 Puntigrus tetrazona
ACTGAAGATCAATGTCACTTTAACACACATTCAGATGGAAAGCACTTCTATTATATTTCACAGTATTAGTGTTTTTGCTGTGCTCTTGAGCTTGCTGAGACTTCTTTATAAACATTAAAATCTTTTGACTGGTAGCGTAACCTTGACTCTGCCGTTCTCCATGAGTTTCATCCTCTCAGAAACACGCTCCTCTTGAAGCTCGAGGTTCTAGATTCTGTAGGAGGCTGACCGTTCACTGGACGCTGAAGAACAGGTTCTCGCTCACTACACGTTTACGGTCCCTGCGCTCGTTCGAGTTTATCGCTGAAATGATAGAGCGAGGAACACATCAAAGGAGAGAGAGAGAGACAGAACTGAGCTGATGTCTGTGAACTTCAGACGTCTCTCTGGATCAGAAGATCTGCTTTGTCTGCATCTAAAACGCCCGTCAGAACCCAAACCTGCGCTGTGACCCGGGCTCTCGGCTCTCACCTGCTCTCCGGGTTTAAGGTCAGTCTATTCTGAGCCGCGGGTGATGCTTTCTGCATTCCCTCATAATTAGTGAGCTCCCGGGATCACGGCCGCTCTTTAAATAGCTGCTCTTGTGTTGCTCGAGTCTCTGGATGGACACAGAGCAGAGGAAACACTGAAAATCAGCGGCTCAGAGCTCTGATCAGATGAAGATGTTTGATCGATCATCTTCACCTTTAAACCGGCGTCTGAGGTGACCCTAAAAACCATACGGTGCCCTGGTTAGAGTCTGACTAGTCCTCTGAGCAGCGGACTCTCTAGTGCCACCAGCTGACTAAAGTAGAACTTGGTCTGGAATTGTTTTTCTATTATTTCATGTTGAGTTATATATATATATATATAAGAAAATAGAATAGGCCCCAAAACAGAGCCCTGGGGACCCCACCACAGGAGAGACTCACAGAAGAGCATTCATTCTGCTCAACTTCATGGGAGCTCTTACAGATCATGTTTGAAAGAAACTCGGATGTTTCGGATCGAACTGTTTTGTGATATTTCTGTGTTCTTTCTTCCAGCGGCAGGTCCTCTGGATCTCCAGTCACAACCTTAGACTTCAACTGAACTTGTTACTGGCTTTGTACTTGATGAACATATACTATATTTACTCAGAATTATCAGTTATATATATATATATATATATACAAAATACACAAAGGTTTTTTACATTTGAATGAAATGAAATCTAAGTCTTAAAAATCACGTTTTATTCACAACATAGAGAACATAAAAATGTTTAAAGTGAGAAATTGTACACTTTTATTGACTAAATGAGCTCATTTCAAGTTTGATGATGCTACAGGTTTCAAAAACGTTGAGTAAAAAGATAAAAAAGAAAAGTAAAGATGAGCAGAGGCTCTTCAGTCTGTGAAAGACTACTTAAAAAGATTGTGAAATACTTTAAAAACAAAGAAAGTGTTGTAGCAGGCTTTGAGTTTGAAAAGAGCTCATATATATATATATATATATATATGTGCATGCAGATATATTGTTAAATAGATACATATTGATGAGTTCTAAGAATGATGATTATACAGTCATTTATTGAGTATGAGTCTGAACTGCAGAGACTTGAAGAACTATACTGTTTAGAGTAAGTTTATTTCTATATCAACATACTAAAATGACTAAGACTTACATATAAATCATAAGATACATAAATATGTTCTTCCCGGGAGGAATTAGGTTCTTAAGCCCTGATGAGTCTCTGTCTTAAGGATATATTATTATATTATTTTATTCATAGTTTTGCTCTGTTCACTCACTTCCTCTCGTCTTCTGTGCCTGATTTAATGTTTGAGTTTTACTTTCAAAACAAACAAGCTTTTCCGTCTCTCTGTGTTTCATGCGGCTGATGGCTGTAAAGTTAAATGTCACCATCCTTCATTCATCATGACCTTTAATCAGCTACAGAAGATCCATGAAGCTGCTGATGTTCACGGGTTCAAGAATCATGTTCAGCTGATTCTCAACCAACTCTGATTCAGAAACAGAGAACACACACACACACACACACTCACACACACACACTCACAGATACACACACAGATACACACACACACTCACACACACACACACACACACACACACACACACTCACAGATACACACACAGATACACACACACACTCACACACACACACACACACACACACACACACACACACACACACACTCACAGATACACACACAGATACACACACACACTCACACACACACACACACACACACTCACAGATACACACACAGATACACACACACACTAACACACACACACACACACAGACTGTTGAATCTGGTTGTGTTCATGCTCCTCTGAAGTCTGAAATCTCTTGAAGACTCTTCCCTGTTCCTCGAGGAACGTCGTTGCGTGAGATTTCTCAGCGCTCTCTCTCTCTTGTAAATCATAATTGAACAGTAGTAACGCAAAGAATGAGCTCCAACGCTCTGCTTTTAATTCCAGCGTCTGCTGCGCCAAGAGAAGAGAGCTGAGA
>NC_056716.1:16576961-16579461 GCF_018831695.1 Puntigrus tetrazona
TCCATGAGATGTTTTGTCTGTGGTGATTTTGGACATGTCAGGCAGACTTGCCCGAATCGCGAAAGGCCAGCGGCGAGCGCGGACACGGCTCCGCTCGCTGATGCGGAGAAAAGCGCGGAGGCCGGCGCGGATCCTGCTGCGGCCGCTGTGGCGTCAGAACTGCAGCCGGCCGGGGCGCCCTCTGTGCCGGATGATCTGTCTGCGGAGAGACCGCTGCCGGCGCCCTCTGAACGCAACCCCGTAGCGGCTGTGGAGGAGGCGGCGGCCGGGTCAGGCGCCCGCTGACCCGCACACAGGACGAGCTTGGGGCGCTGCAGCTCGTGCCTGCCGATTAAACTTCAACAAACTAATGAAAACAAAAGTACTGTAACCGATGACCCCATCATTCCAGATGACATTTCATCTCAGGAATTATTAGATCTAAAGGGGCAAATTGAGGAATCTGATAATGACTACGAGGACATTGAGCTAATGGATAATAATGGGATGGATTCGGAACCTGCCTCTGGAGGTAAGACCAAGCTTTATTCTCTTCAGCAGATCAATCACTTTCTTGATGTTACAAAAGGACTTCGTAAGCCAAAAATTGAGTCTTATTTCCCCGATTTGGAATTGTTTTTGATTTCCTGTAAACTGGCAATGAGAAAAGCCACCTTCGATGAATTTGACAAACCTAAACGGTACCGGCTCAAGAAGCTTCTCAGTAATGTTAGAAGTGTGTTACATTCACAAGAAAAAAAATGAATATGGATTGGTTGTGGTCTAGACACCCCTGGCCCTGTGGTTCAGTATTACTGAGTGTTTTTTTTTTTATTTATTTCTATGGCACCCTTGAGGTTTAGCTCATTGAATATTAATGGATGTCGTGATGCAGTAAAAAGAGCTCGTCTTTTTAGTTATATTATGATAAAGAGCTCAAGTGTGGTGTTTCTGCAGGAAACACATACAGATAACACTAATCAGACACAGTGGCTGAGTGAATGGATGGGTCAGGCTATTTTTGAGTCATGGCTCCAGTGTCAGTGCAGGGGTTGCTATTCTACTTGCACCTGAATTTAAGGAACAACCTGTAAGTGTTTTTGAGCTGGTGTCTGGCCGTTTACTGAGGGTTGATATAACTATTCATGGTACTCAATTTTCATTTGTTAATGTGTATGCTCCCAATATTGGAGCTGAGCGTAAACCTTTTTCAAGAAACTTGAAGTTGCGTTGAGTGATGTTCCTCAGGATAGGATTATTGTTGTGGCGGAGATTTTAACTGCACCTTAGATCACACTTTGGACAGAAACCATGAAGAACCACATAGTTGCTCAGCAGACACACTTCGATCATTGATCACTTATCATAATCTTGTAGATGTTTGGAGAGAATCTTTTCCTCAGGTTAGGCAATACACTTGGTTGAAAGTGAACTGCAACATGATTTCTGGGGCTAGACTAGATAGGATCTATGTACGGAAAAACCAAAGAGATAAATTCTATAACAGCTGTATTTTCCTACTTCTCTGTCTGATCACCATTTTCTCTCTATCGATGTTACAACTTCTATGAACACTTTGAAACTTTCATACTGGAAATTTAACAATAAATTATTGCTAGATCACAACTTTGTTAGTTCTTTCACTGCTTTCTGGGAGATCTGGAGAGAGAAAAGGACAGTTTAAGTCCCTGAGTCAGTGGTGGGACATTGGCAAAATTCAAATTAAACTTTTTTGCCAGAGTTATCTCGCTTACAATAAAAGTTTTTGGACAATAGGATGGAACAACTTGAACAAGAAATACGTCGGCTAAACACTGATGGGGACATTGAGACTACCACAGAGGTTTTTGAACACAGCAAGCTTCTTTTACACAACCTCTTAGAGGAAAGAGCCCAGGAAATGCTGATTCGTGCAAGATTTCAAACTTTTAACAGTATGGATGCTCCTACAGCTTTTTTTTTTTCAAATGGAAGAAGACCTGGATAGAAGTGTCCTAAGTTGTTTGAAACTTCCTGGGGAAGAAGAGTTACTGATGCACATGGAATTATTTCGCATGCACTGTCTTTTATGAGGATCTCTACAGAGCGGAACCCTGCAATGACGACATGGCGGATTCTCTTTTACAGGATTTACCTCACCTTTCAGATGGAGATAAATCTAAGATGGATGAGCCATTGACTTTTGATGAACTCTCTATAGCCGTTCAAGGACTGTCTTCTGGAAAGGCCCCAGGCCTAGATGGACTTAGTGCTGAGTTTTATAAACAATTTTGGCATGTTATTGGAACAGACTTGTTTTCTGTGTTCATGGAGTGTCTTGAGAGAGGCACATTACCAGTGAGTCTACGGAGGCGGTAATCACCCTGTTACCTAAAAAAGGAGACCTTGAGGATATCAGATGCTGGCGTCCAGTCTCTTTACTTGGAATAGACTATAAGTTACTTTCAAAGTCTCTAACCAACAGAATCAAACTATATATTTCTTCAGTCATTCATGTGGATCAATCATATTGCATTCCTGA
>NC_056716.1:16586961-16589461 GCF_018831695.1 Puntigrus tetrazona
AGTACACACTATGGGTTCAGCTTTTTGAATATATTACGTGAAAGAGGTTCAGATTAAAGAAAAGTTTGGGAATGACTCATTACATGTAAATAATATTGTGAATTTATGCATTTTAATCTGTTTAAAAAACAAAACGGTAATGATCAAAGGGGTCGTATGATGCAAATTCAAGCCTTCCTTTGTCTTGGGAGTGTTTTAACCTGTTCGTGCATATGATATAAGATCCCTAGAGATATTCTTTATAAACGTCTCGTAACACTTTATTAAGTTTCGTAACACCACCCAAGTGTTTACCCAAAGAAAGAAGGCATAACTGTTATTCTCGCTGTAGTGTTGTTGTCATGGAGATGCTGTGTGTTTCCTAATATGGTAAGGGGTGGTTCCTTGAGGTATTCGGCCAATCACTGGATAGCTGGCCAATCAGAGCACCTTTTAGAGCAAATTAAAAATTCATTTTCTTATGCATTTTTTTATGGATACAAAAACGCAGAAAATCTGACCTGATCCAATTCTTTAAGATGGACAAAAGTCGCTGTGCAAAGACCTTTAGGGAGAATCGGTGAATTCTGAACAATGTATTGCTACGTGAATAATATGTAATGATGTAATCAATAAAAACGGCTTGATTACGGGTATTTTTTGGAAGATGATTATTTAATCCATATGACGGGTAACCAGTTACTAACTAGCTGTTTAGAGACATGCACGCTTGAAATGGATCAGTCTGATCTCTGTCTGATCTGTGAGCCTGGGGAAAAAGTAAGTGAAGATATTTTGTACATTTCCTACTGTAAATACATCAAAACTTCGTTAGTAATATGCATTGCTAAGAACTTTTAGACGATTTTAAAGATTTTCTCAATATTTAGTTTTTTTCGCTCCCTCAGTTGTGTCTCAGACAGATATTATCCGATCATAAACCAGATTTCAGATGATCTCAATTTCAAAACAGTGACTGGTTTTGTGCTTTAGAGCACATTGAGTTCATATCAGTTCTGCTGAAAAATCAATCGAACCACCACGAAAAATTGTAGAAATTTTAGAAATGCCCTTACAGATATTACAGGCTATCAACTTTTAAAATGTGTTTGTAGGGTGACATGTTCCATTGGGATTTTATTGGTTTTAACGAGCCACCCACAGACATTAGCAGCTGAGACCCACGAGGTCCATTAAAACCAGTCCACTTCCCATCAGAACCAGTAAACCAGCACACATTTTGTCTATTGTTTTTTTTTAATCCTTCCTCTCTTTGTCTCGTCTCTTCTCTGTTTGTTTCCACACAGGACAAACAAATATCATCCATAAGACACGAAGGCTAATGCTCTAAAAGGTCTCTCTGTGTGGCCTCCGTCGCGCCACATGGTTCGAGTCTGTGCGTGCGCGCGCGTGCGGTTGCGTGCGAGACTCCGGCGGCGCGCGCGCTCTGGGGTTTGATGTGCAACAAAAAAACCAAAACAAGCCCGCGCACTTAAACGAGTGTATAAAAGCGGGATCACGCGCCATCCTCGTAAAAGTAAGAACACATCATGTGTAGTCACGCATCTCCTTCCGCCGTGAGATCTGAAACTCTGCCGCGCTTTTTAACCCATAAAATTACACGCGCGCAGAGCGGCGCTGGATTCGCGCCAAAAGCTCCAGAGGCGGGAGTTTCAGGAACGAGGCGCACGTTAACGCTCATTAGTCGAGGCATAAAACGTTTTCTTGGCAACCCGTCATTAAACGCGCGATAAAGTCTCGTTAAGACGTGTTTGACAGCAGCATAAAAAAGTGTGTTAAATTCCGTGAGAAAAATAATGTCACATCAAACCACTTAAGTTAACGAGAAAAGTTATTAAACAGTCCAAATGTTCACATTTATACACTAGATTCATCTATGTCGTCGGAGAACTGAAAAACCGACCCTGGACTACTAAACCAGACTCATACAGGTCTTTTCTTTTTAAATAGAGTTTTACACATCAGCTGTACAGAATAAATAATCTCCATTGAGCTCTGGTTTGTTATGATCGGACAATATTTGGCTGAGATACGACTATTAGAACATCTGGAGAGCCAGGGTTATAAAAAATAGAGAAAATCTCCCTTAAATTTGTCCAACTTAAGTCAATAAATATTACTGATCAAAAAGAAGGTTTTTTATATAGTTTATTTATGGTAGGAAATTTGCTAAATATGAGCATGTAATACCATCTTTATTTAATATAGCCTACTAATGATTTTTGGCATTAAAAGAAAACTTCATGTGTATTGTTGACTATTTCTACAAATAAACCTGTGCTGTTTATCACTGCTTCACTTATATCCTGATATTACTAATACTGAGTGACTGCTTTCACAGACTCAGGCTCAGGGTTTAGACTAAACCAGTAAAGACACACGAGTGAACGAGAGCTGAAACAGTCTGGGTCTAGTCTTAAGCCTTGTCTGTGAAACCCGTTATTACATGGACGCCTGTTTGCACCACATCCGAAACAAATAATTGGTGAAAACATCAATG
>NC_056716.1:16596961-16629461 GCF_018831695.1 Puntigrus tetrazona
CACACACACACACACACACACACACACACACACACGTGTGCCATGACCTGTGTTAATCATTAGCTCTTCCTGCTTCCTGACTTAATTATGGGAATGAGGTAGATCTTTTTTGTTTTCCGTTTCACCTGAGATGCTCAGGAATGCGTGGAATGTGATGACATCACCTGCTCCCGTGGTTGTGTTCCCGCTCTAGATTCCTGTAATTATTGGTGACGTCCATACTGGACAAACATGATCCGACGTCATGTGTTCACCTGTACCTGTGTTTGAGATTGAGATCATCTGAAAGCTATCAAATAATTCTTACGATAGAACACTAATCGAAAAAAAGTTGTTCAAATCAAGTTCTTAGCAATGCATATTACCAATCAAAAATTACATTTTGATATATTTACAGTAGGACATGTACAAACTATCTTCATGGAACATGATCTTAATATCCTGATGATATAGTGTATAGTTGCTGATGACTGCCTCTGTGCCGCAGGGACTTGATGACGCAAACATACCATAGTAAAAAACACATAGTGCTGGGGAATTCTGGGAAGATGCGTTTCCTGCACAGATCAGCATTTCATATCTGGCAGGCGTCTCCATCTGATAGATTACCCACAATGCAGTAGAGCTGTCGAGTTTGACAAATTCGGCTCATTCAACCCACATAATTTAACAGCAGAATTCTGTTGTAAAACTTCATTACCCATGATTCTGATTTCACTTGGATTCAAAACGTAATTAAAGAAAACTTCACATTTAATGTTTAATTGTTTTGTTATTTAAAAAAATTATTATTTACAATTTTGAGCTTCTTACCCTGAGTAAAACAGTTGTACTTGACACACACACACACACACACACACACACACACACACACACAATATAAGTTGTTTACTCAATCGGACATAGCTGTGTTTCAGATATAACTGTAAATGAAGTGCGGTCCGGTCAGAGGAGAGTCTTTGTTCCCACAGGTTTTTTTTCTCTATTCTGTCACGGATGTGTTTTCTTGTCTTGCCGCTGTCTCCTCTGGTTTTCTTAGTTGAGACACAAGTTTCTAGTGATTTATCATCAGTTTGATTACAGAGAACGTCTCTGCACTTAATAAAAAAATAAGTGTTTGATTGTATCATCATACATTACACATCACATCACTCTATTCTCCTATTTGATCGGTATTGTTAAAAGAGATGTATAAATAATATATGTCTAAATAAAAATGATAAAATATGTAGTTATTTTAAAATCTTGCAATTTGATGAATTCTGGAGAGTTTCTTTTGAGTTTTTGTTAATGCATGAACGTCTGCTACCATTAAACCTCCATTAAAATGATTATTATTTCAGTATAGTGTGCTGCTAGATTTTATGTTTGGTTAAAGTACCCTCTTGTGATCAGCAGCTTCTTTTCTTACTGAAATAGTGCAGTTTAAATACAGATGTATGTGTGTTTCAGGATGTGAAGCTCTCTGCTGAAGTTGAACCGTTTATCCCTCAGAAGAAAGGTGCTGAAGCTTCATTATTACCCATGAGTCTGTGCGGTGAGGGTGGAGCTGAGCCCACACAAATCCCCTCCTACCTGATCACCTGCTACCCCTTCGTCCAGGAGAATCAGAACAACGGGTAGATACACACACACACACACACACACAACTATTGGCAATTCCAGATTTTCAGAAATGTTAATTCTGTATATTTTATAAATTTATTTCCTCATGGGGACCTAAAAAATTGCTTGCACACACACACACTTGGTTCACTATATTAAACCTATATATTAGATTTCTGTTGTTTTTCTAGCAGGTTAATGGCCCTAAATAATCTGAGACCTGTGCAAAGCACTAAGATTTATGTACAGACATGATTTAGTCTGTTCAGTTTCACAAGTATAGTCACACCTGCATACACACAGCATCAATAAATCATGCACAGTTTTCTCTTCATCTGTAGTGTGATAGAAGTCTATGACATGGCTTGTATACAGTTACATATCTGTGTGCTACTGCCTCTATTCCCAATGTATCCTGCTTCTTTCTCTTCCTGTTCTCTTTGAATTAGTGGAAGTGCACACTGTGTGTGTGTGTGTGTGTGTGTGTGTGTGTGTCACATCTGAATCACAGCATGAAAATGGAAAAAAACACACATTTTTCCCTCTGTGCCACTGGTCAGACCAACACATAGTCCCGCCTAGGGCTTGACAATATGGCCAAAAACCTGGATATGTAACTACAGCAGGATTGAAATATCTTCTTTATTAATGCAGTCCAGCACACATGATGATGTCGGCATGATGTAAGCGTTAAACAAAGCACTTTGTTGATATGATATTTTCTGCTTTATGACCCGTGTTTGTGTGGTTCAGCCGGCAGCTGCCCATGTATAACGGAGATCAGCGCTGGCAGCAGCTCAGCCCGGGCCCCGGGGGGCCGTACCTGGCCTACCCGATCCTGTCGTCTCCGCAGGCCCCCGTGGCCAGCGACTACCCCGCATACTACCACGCCATCATGCCCACGCCCTGCCCTCCCGTCATGGGCTTCTACCAGCCCTTCCCGGGGCCGTACACGGGGCCCCTGCAGGCCGGCGTGCTCAACCCCGTCTCCGACTGCAGCCAGGCGCAGAGAGCGAGAGGCGTCTCACGAAACCCCGTCCTGCACAAGGTACGAGAACTTCATGAAAATACATTTATTCTGGAAGAAGTGAGCTTTCGTGGCAGCGCTTAGCAATGTGCACTTTTTTATTATTAGGTTTTTTTCACATTTTTAGCACCTTTTCAAATAGTCTCAAGGAGAAACTTTTAAACTTAGCATATAGGACAACATGCATTAAAGAGGCCTTGAAATAATGCACCCTGAACTAATGAAAGCCAAATTTAAAACATGTTTTACAGTACTAGTCTTCTTAATAGACCCTTGAACCATTTTGTGTCATGGTTCCTGTGGATGTGTTAAATTCATATTAGAGGTAATACAGTAAGAAAAGGCACATTTTGAGCAAGCAGATCTGTTAATTCATGTGCACCCATGCTCTCATTTCATTCATAGTGTTGCGCAAAGGAAATAGGTTATATAAACCTAGCAATTATAATGCGTAAGCATGCAAAATCCCAAGCGCATATGAATAGTGTGCCTGTATTATTTTAGGGACTCTGTAGGTTATCAATTTGGGAAAATAAATAAAAAGTAAATAAAAAAATCCCTGTTCGCACACGAGCCTGTTACTTAAAACATGCTTTATAAAGTGTTTATGCTGGATAGTATTTATTTAACCTAACTTGTTAAAATCGTAGTAATAGAATACTGTTATAATGATAATAAAAATAAGAAATAATACTAACGGTGGGAATTTTATCATGATTTATCATTACGTCTCTAGTGCAAATGATACATTCCATTATCTGTCCTGAAGTATATGACACTGTTCTAGTACCTTTTGGATATTTTATTATGAAAAATGTACATATTGTGCCCACACACTAAAGATGTGAGTGTACTGCTCTCTGGAGTAAAGTAACGCTCGTGTGTGTAGCAGCAGCAGCAGCCAGCGGCTCAGCCAATGAGAGCGAAGCGTCCCGTGATGCGGAGCGTGGCGGTACAGAAGGAGGTGTGTGCTGCCGGGCCTGATGGGAGATCCAAGACCGTGCTGCTGGTGGATGCAGCTCAGCAGACAGGTACTGAGCTGACCTTTACATGGATTCTGCAAGACCTAAGAAGGTCTATGAAGTCTTAATTCACTCTTCCACAAATTAAAACCAAAAAAGCTTAAATTGAAAGTCATGAAATTAATGTTGCATGAACTGCAAACAATTCATCTCTTCCACAGTATTTTTATTTGGTTTTCAATTCAAATATCTAAACGTCCATGTACAGTTAGAGGAAAAAACATTTTCCCCTTCAATTTATTCCTTAATTGGTATTACATTCATGTACACAGCAGAACTCCTGCTTTACTCCTGAGCTCTGCTTCTTGTGTGTTTTCAGATTTCCCTGGCGAGACGTCTGGAAGCGTCAGATGTGCGTCGGATCAGGCCAGTCCTCAGTGGAAGAATAAAGCCCGACGCAGACGCACCTCTCAGCAGGAGTCATCCAGCGAGCAGGGAGCCAGCGAGGCCGACATCGACAGCGACAGCGGCTACTGCAGCCCTAAACACAACCAGGGAGTCGCCAGCACCTCCAGCAACCAGCACTCAGCCGGAGCAGTACGTCCAACTCCTCTGAGACACATCAGTACATTACTGTGGTAGCTGTTCTCTCATCTGTGTGTGTGTGTGTGTGTGTGTGTGTGTGTGTTTGCAGGCTGTAGACGCTGGCGTCATGACAGGTAAGATCCTTCACTTTCACCTAAACTCTTGTGATTGAGTTCCCGTTATAGTTGCCATCATTGCTTTCGGTGTTATAATTGTCATAATTGTTAGAATTGGCATTATAGTTATTGTTATCACTATAGTTGACTTCATAATTGATAGTTATCAATCATTAATGCTATAGTTATCATTAGTTAATCATTAATACTTATTGTTGGTGTTATCATAGTTGTCATATCATTATAGTTATTGCTGTAATTAATGTTATCATTATCATTATATTTATTGTCATAGATATAGCTATCATCATATTTATTATAGCTGCTGTTATAGTTATATCTCTCATCATATTTTACTTTGTAGTAGCTGTAGTATCAAGGTAATAGTTATCTTTTCAGTTATATTATATTCTTATAGTTATTGTTGTTTTTATGGTTAATGTTGTAGTTATTGTTATGGTTCCTAAACAGGCCTTTAATGGGTGTGTGTGTGTGTGTGTGTTTGAAGCTGTTAGTTGGGGGAATGTAGCCTCACAGACCGTCCAGAAGCCGTGGGCAGACAGCAGGAACACAGCATATCACAGAGGAAGAACACCTGAGCAGAGGAGCTACACACAGGTAACACTCCAGCGTCTTACACGACACACAGGAAACACTCGAGCGTCTCAGACAGGTAACACTTGAGCGCCTCACATGACACACAGGTAACACTTTAGTGTCACACACAACACAGGTAACACTCAAGTAACGACACTGCTTTGACACTCACTCTGCATCATCTGACCCACAGGACTTCCAGATGAACTTTGGAGGTCATGCAGGAGGACTGAGATCGACTCAGACTTCAGAGACGCCCAACACACACCTCACACCTGAGCCACTGTACTTTCAGGTATACTCACACACACACACACACACACACACACAAAAGGCAGGACAGTACTTTCTGTATTTATCGGGCTGATTGTTGTTTAGGATGAGGATGAGTTTCCTGATCTGGCCACCGGTGGTGCTGCTCAGCGGAATAAACCAGAACCAGTTCAGCCCAAGCTGCCCAAGAACCTGGTGAGAGTTTGACAGGAGCAAAGAGAGCTAAAATATGAGCAAAAAAACCCCACTCTAATTTAGCAATGCCCATTGTTATTGGAACGTTATCAGAACCTGTCGATAAAAGAAAAAATATATAAATGTGTGCATCTTACGATTTTTAAAAAAAGATGCAGATATTCCTTTGCTGTTAAAGACAAATGAATCACATTCTTTTTGCCTGAATGATGTCTGAGCAGCTCTCTGAAACTAAAAGACTAATTTAGTTACTTTATTTTCAAGGCTTGCAATGTACTCTTGTTTAAAAAAAGAACTTTAATAATGATTATTAAATCAAACAAATAGGCTTTTGCTTAAAACTGACAGAAATGTAAAATGTTTTGTTCATAATTTTCTGCACTGGAGAAACTTGGTCTAGTTTCAAAACAGGGAAATATTGGCATTGTTATCAGCCAAAATGAAAAATATGCATCCCTACTTATGCCTCTGTGTGTGTGTGTGTGTGTGTGTGTGTGTGTGTGTGTGTGTGTGTGTGTGTGTGTGTGTGTGTGTGTGTGTGTGTGTGTGTGTGTGCGTGTGCGTGTGTGTGCGTGTGCGTGTGTGTGCGTGTGCGTGCATGTGCGTGCGTGTGTGTGCGTGTGCGTGCGTGTGTGTGTGTGTGCGCAGCTGGATAACCTTCCGGAGAATTCTCCTATAAGCATCGTACAAACACCCATCCCCATCACCAGCTCCGTGCCCAAGAGAGCCAAGAGTCAGAGGAAGAAAGCACTCGCCGCCGCTCTCGCCACAGCACAGGAGTACAATGAGATCAGCATGGAGCAGAAGAAACTACAGGTACACACACACACACACACACACACACACGTTTGTTTTTGTGAATTATGAGGACTCTTCATAGGTGTAATGTTTTATTCTGTACAGACTGTATGTGTTATTGTCCTACCCCTTACAGGAAACTACTCACATCTTTAAATTTTCAAAAAAACTTACTCTGTATGATTTATAAGCGTTTTGAAAAGTGGAGGCAGTGAACACTCACCCACCAGTCACACACACACACACACACACACTCTCACTCACACACACACTCGGTCCTGATCATCATATCTGTGTGTGTGTGTGTGTGTGTAGGAGGCTCTGTCTAAAGCAGCAGGTAAGAAGAGCAGGACACCGGTGCAGCTGGATCTGGGAGACATGCTAGCAGCGCTAGAAAAACAACAACAGGCCATGAGAGCGCGTCAGCTCAACAACACCAAACCACTGTCATACACCGGTACATTACTTCAGATAGTTTCCTAGCAAGAATTCACCTTTTTATTTAATCTGATTTAATGTACTAAAATAACTCAGACTAATACAAAAACTATATAGGCTTAGTTTAAGGATAACATCTAATAAAAATAAAATACAAAAAATGTACAAAAAACAAACATTAAAGAAATTAAATGAGGATGTGATCAAACTGTGTTCACTCTCAGATCGGCAGAATCAGGTTGAGTTTGTTTCTTCATCGGGTTCGTAGAAATGTGTTTCTGTGTCAGCAATGGATGCTCTGCAGTGAATGGGTGCCGTCTGATAAAAACAACACAATAATCCACAGCGCTCCAGTCCATCAGTGAACATCTGGAGAAGATCAAACTAAACTAGCATTAAGACGTTTTTAACTCAAATATGAGTCTATAATAACTCTTCCTCCAGTGAAAGTGTTCTGGTCCGAATCAGGAGAGAAATCTGCAGCGTTTACAAACCAGCTCTAAACTAATATGTGTCTGGTTTGTGACGGGAGATGACAGAAGATGGGCTTTTCACCGGAGGAAGAGATATTATTGGTTTACAGATACATATTTAAGTTAAAATCATCTTAATGCTGGATTAGTTTGATCTTCTGTCTTCTCCAGATGTTCACTGATGGACTGGAGCTCTGTGGATTATTGAGATGTTTTTATCAGACTCTCATTCTGACGGCACCCATTCACATCCATTACTGAGACACATTGTACAAACCTGATGAAGAAACTCATCCTGATCGGGGTTGAACTGAGGATAAGGATATTTCTAGCGTTTTTGTGTGAACTGTTTATGTAAAATATAAAATAAGGATGTAACACCTGTGCTGTTGTCAGTCGGGACCGTGGGCGCTCTGCACAGTAAAGACGGCGGCGGCAGTCGAGTGACGGGACTCAAAAACACTTACACCCCTCACAACATCCTGGACTCCAGCGCACCGCGCATCAAGAGAGGGAAAGAGAGAGAGATTCCTAAAGTCAAGAAGACCACCGCCATGAAGAAGGTGCTCCAGAACACACATACTGCACACGCGTGACAGGATATGACATCACACAACGTTAACCTTTCTCTGTGTGTAGATCATTCTGCAGGAGCGTGAGGTGAAGAAGGGCAAGAGTTCTTCTGATCACAGCGTATCTGGAGCCGACGAGCAGAGAGACACCCTGAGCTTCACTGACCCACTCACACAGGAGCAGGAGGGTACAAACACACACACACACAATATTCAAGATTTAGATTTTTTTGCTCCCTCAGATTCCAGATTTTCTAATAGTTGTGTCTCAGACAGATGTTGTCCGATCAGAACAGACCAGACATCAGTGGAGAGATGATTTATTCAGTTTATATTAAACTCAATTTGATCATTATGATGTTTTGAGCTTCAGGGCCACATATGATTACAAACACAATGGTGTATTTGATGTGTAGTGTGGGCAGCAGTCCTCATCAGCCTCCTCTTTGTGTGTGTGTGTGTGTGTGTGTTGCAGAGAACGGTCTGAGCGTGCCCAGTGATGCGTCTCTGTCTCCAGCGAGTCAGAACTCTCCGTACAGCATCACGCCCGTCTCTCAGGGCTCGCCCGCCAGCTCCGGCATCGGGAGCCCCATGGCCGCGTCCGCCATCACCAAGATCCACAGCCGCCGGTTCAGAGAGTGAGCACACACACACACACACACACGCGTGCAGGGGTCAGGGGTCACTGAGGTCACAGCAGTGCAGATTCTTGCCTGATACGGCGGCCCACGGCCTCTTCCTCTCAGATCTCAGATCAGCCTTTGTGTGCTGCTTCAGAGAGTGGGTTAGAAACAGCAGAGCCGCTGTGCTGCTGAGTGTGTGTGTGTGTGTGTGTGTGTGTGTGTGTGTGTGAAGGGCTCAACAATAGGGATTATTTTCTCCTAGCCTCCCCACAAAAATGACTTCTCTTGGGACACACGCGTGCACACACACACACACACACACACACACACACACACACACACACACACAAACTAATATATCCAGTGTTCAGTTCATCACTTAGTGTAAGCAGTGCATCTTTATAAATGTATAACTGTAAATAGTAGAGCTTAGACACTTAGAAAGCATTTAAAAATGTTTGTATTTTAGTTACACATTAAACTGTATCTGTCATTTATTTAAACAAAGTTTTGCATGTTTTTACACATATGGGTTTGTTTTGTATGCAGATATAGTATGTCATTATTTGACTTTATATACTAGATTTTTGTGCCACTTAATTAAAAAATACAAAAATATTTTTTTTTACTTTTTTCAGAAATGCAAAATAATTACAGTTATCTTTTTTTTATTCTTCATTTGTTGGCAGAAACAGGGTTCTTTTTATATAAAATAAATCTAAGGATGAAGAAGTTTATTTGAATGTTTTTGTTGTAGCTAACGTCTAGACTCAGTGGGTCATATCTGAAATAACTATAACACATGAACACAATCAGTCGGTTATATGCATTTAAAGCTCTGTGTGTGTGTGTGTGTGTGTGTGTGTGTGTGTGTCAGGTACTGTAATCAGGTGTTGAGCAAGGAGATCGACGAGAGCGTGACGCTGCTCCTGCAGGAACTGGTTCGGTTTCAGGAGCGGGTTTATCAGAAGGAACCCAGCAAAGCCAAAGCCAAGCGGCGGCTGGTCATGGGGCTGCGAGAGGTCACCAAACACATGAAACTGCACAAGATCAAGTGTGTCATCATCTCGCCCAACTGTGAGAAGATCCAGGCCAAAGGTCAGACCGAGAGTCAAAGACTGAATCAGCTGTGTGTGTGTACAAGCAGGTGCCAGCTTTCTGGCTTTATTTAGTCTGCATGTAGAGTGTTTCATGTTTTGTGGTGTGTGTGTGTGTGCGTGTGTGCGTGCAGGAGGTCTGGATGAGGCTCTTTATAACGTCATCGCCATGGCAAGAGAGCAGGAGATCCCGTTTGTGTTTGCTCTGGGTCGAAAAGCTTTGGGACGCTGCGTGAATAAACTGGTGCCGGTCAGCGTCGTAGGAATATTTAACTACTCTGGAGCTGAGGTACACACTCTCACACACACACACACACACACTCTCACACCCACACACACACTCTCACACCCACACACACACTCTCACACACACTCACTCTCTCACACTCTCACACACACACACTCACACTCTCACACACTCACACTCACACTCTCACACTCTCACTCACTCTCTCACACACACACACTCACACACTCTCACACACACACACTCTCACACACACACACTCACACACACACACTCTCACACACTCACACTCTCACACACTCACACTCTCACACACACACACACACTCTCACACTCTCACACACACTCTCACACACACACTCATACTTGCATTTGGGGACCCTCCATAGATGTAATGTTTTTATCCTGTACAGACTGTATGTGTTATTGTCCTAAACTTACCCCTTATAGGAAACTGCATTTCTATTTTCACCCAAAAAAACTTTATAAGCCTATTTGTAAAGGGGGGACATGTCCTGAAAGTCACCTTCTCCTTGTACTACCTGTGTCATACACATTCATTCATGCATGCTTTCTCACTTCCTAGGGAATGCATGAAATCATGAAGCCTGAAATGTAATGTAAGTGTTCCAGGTGTATGACTGTGTGTATGTGTGTGTGTTCAGTCTCTGTTCAATAAGCTGGTGTCTCTGACGGAGGAGGCGCGGAGGGCGTATGAGGACATGGTGAGCGCTCTGGAGCAGGAGCAGGCCGAGGAGGCGCTGAAGAACGTGAAGAAGGTCACTCATCACATGGGTCACTCCAGAAACCCTTCGGCCGCCAGCGCCATCTCCTTCTGCAGCGTCATCTCCGAGCCCATCTCAGAGGTCAACGAGAAGGAATACGGTGAGACCGAAAGATGACAAACCAAGATCGTTTCCGCTAATTAGTGTCGAATTCACAAAGGTTATGTTTCTATAGCACTTCATACGATACAGATGACTGCATTCAATACAGGAAAATAATATTAATGATACAAGCTTCAAAGATGAGACACACACACAGGGGTCACATGAACACTGTTGACTGGTATCACTGTATTAGATCTGTGTGTTATGTCTTAAAGTGACAGCAGCCTAATAAACCTTTTGATTCAATAACTTTTAGTACCTTTAATGAAAATAAATGCATATTTAATTCATACAGTGAAGAGTATAATTTTTTTTATTTGTGATATTTGATAAATGGACCTACCATGGCTGTGAAATGCAAAATGATATATCTTTTGTATATTAAATGGATTGTATTATTTGCATATATGTTGTTATTTAAATAACAATCAGCCCATATTTGGCAATTTTTTAAAGTCTTCAGAAACAACAAGCAGCTGTTCTTTCTTTTATTAGTTCACCGTCTCTGATGAACACTTCTGAGAAATTAGAAAAAATTATTAGAAAAAAAAATAGCATTTGCAAACACAGTTTAGAGTTAGCATTCAGCGGAGTAGGGTTGCAACAATTTCCAGAAACGTTTTTCAGAAGCTTTTGAGAAGATATCAGCCTAAATATCCGTTTATATAATTTAAAGAAGTCTTTGATAATCTCACGAGCGTTCGGTTTCTGTTTTGAGTTCTCCTGAAGTGTAGTCAGTTTCCAAACTAAACACTTATTTGAAAAACTATTTAGTTTTTTGTAAAACTTTTGTCTGTTCAAAACAGCTGCATATATTATGCACACTCTCGTCTTACTTCCACCTTAGACGGTGTGGTTCATTTTTATTCACTGTGTCAAATGAAACATGAGAAAACTCCCACAATGCAGCGTTCCCCAGCGTCTCCCTGACTCTGGATCTTCTCCCTGCAGAGACCAACTGGAGGACGATGGTGGAGAGCGCAGACGCCCCGGAGCCGCCGGAGCCCGAAGCGGTCAGCCGAGCGAGCAGCAAGGAGCAGGCCGAGGTCAGCTGTCCGCCTCCGCAGCCGCCGGCCGCCCGCGCTCCCGAGAGAGAGGAGTCGTCCCGCTCCGATGACCGGCTGGAGTGGGCTTCTCAGCAGAGCACCGAGACCGGCTCGCTGGACGGCAGCTGCAGAGACCGCCTCAACTCCTCCATCACCAGCACCACCAGCACCCTGGTGCCCGGCATGCTGGAGGAGGAGGAGGAGGAGGAGGAAGAGGAGGAGGACTACCCGCCCGAGCCCATCTCCGTGCAGGTGCCGCCCCTCAGCTCCAGGATCGAGTCCTGGGTCAACAAGACCCTGGAGAACCTGCAGCTGCGCCGACAGAGCAGCACCGAGGAGGACGAGGAGGACGAGGAAGAGCGGCTGAGCGACGAGGAGGAGCTCGACGCCTCCGATCTGACCGAGCCGGCGGCCGAACGCAAGGACGCGGCGTGAGAGGTCACCTTCACACACACACACACACACACTGACTCAGGAACACACACACACACTCGCTCGTATCCGCTCGCTCTCCACACGCCTGACCTCGCCAGCACAGGTTTCAAATGATCTGAAATCGGGACAAAGAAAGGCATTTTTGCTGAAGCTGATTGCCTTAAACTTGTACGTTCTCTCAACGTGAGACTTTTTTACAGCACTGTAAGAAGAACCGAGGAAACCTAAGGGTTTAAGGCAAGCTGCTGTTTTCAAAAAACTGAGAAAACTGAAAAAAGAAAGTCGGGAACTCAAAAATCTGCTGAAGCTGCTCGCCTTGATCTTTTACGTTTTCTTTCTCAGATGTTTTTTGTTTTACAGTGCAGACTTTAAGAGATCGTTCACCATCAGATCATCGTTGCTAACGTTCTGCTCAACACACAGGAATATATGAGTCGGACGTTCTGAGCGTTCGACCAGACTCTGGTGTGCAGGTTCAGTTATTTCACCAAAAGAAGCTATCCGTCGGCATTAAAGTGAAATACAAGACATAGGAGCCTGAGAAAAAGCCTCATTCTGGAAGAAACGCTCTGAATCAGAAGAACCACCATGAAGAAATGAAGTCAGGCGTGTTCAAAGTGAGCCAAGGATGGAGCGTTTTCTTCAAGCGTGGGCTCGTTCATTCCTCCACACTCGTCTGATCTGTGTGTTTCTCTTCTGTCCGTGGCTCTTCTCCGGAAGCAGCGGCAGACGTCTTGAAGTGTGACTAACGAGGTGAAGAAACGAAGCTAGCCCGTGTAAATAACCCGTTTAAATGTCTCTAATCCTCCGTCGTCTTCGCTTCTGCTCTATTTATGGCTCTTGATCTGGGACGGATCTGTGGTGTGTGTCGCTCCCCGTCGGTGTTCGTCAGCGCTGGTAATCGTGCTCGTGATGCTGGTGTAAAGCGTGAGGATGTTCTGGAGCAGGATCTCGATGCAATAAGCGTCTGTAGCAGCTCACGGATCCGCTCTCTCTCTCTCTCTCTGTGTTTGGAGTGATCTTCATCGGCGTGTCTTTTGCACTATGTACATAAACGTGAACATGCTTTGGTAACTAATGTGAAACTAGTTTTCCGGCGGTTCTGATGGTGAAGTCTCAGCGTCTCTACATGCAGTAACTGTTCTCTGACTGATCGTTAATACAATAAACTGTTTTCAGTAAACTATCTGGTGTGTGTTTCTGAGTCTTTGCGAGTGAGAAAGCGCTGATGTTTGACGTCAGGATCAGGTCCAGAGCGTCTCTTTCACTGTATCGATAAGAGCTGAAGATCAGGGACGAAGCAGGTCAAAACACTTTTTATTTTAGTTTATTATGAATTAGTTCCCTTGAAAATGATTTTTTAAGATCCAGTGTTGTCATGCTCTTATTCTATATTTTACTGCAGTTTTTCCGTAATAAATGGTAATAAAAAGTCACATGAATTCTTTGATGTGAATCCTGAACAACATTCACTTTTTAAACCGGATTAAAGAACGTAAGTATTTTATAAAATGACTTAAACAGCAAATGACATTACAGCAGATTTTTCTAAATACAGTGTGTTTTTATTATTATCATTTTTATGCTATTTTAGTTAATATTTTGATTTGCTTTAATTGTCTTTTTTTTAATTTTAGTTTATTTTTAGTAACGTTTGATTTTCTTATTTTATTAATAAATGATACTTTTTTTAAATTTTAGTTTATTTTTGGTAAACGTTTGATTTTCTTATTAAATAATTCTATTTTTAATTTTAATTTAAGTAAAGGTTTATGTGCTCTTGCCATTTTAATCAATATGCAATATTTAAAAATATATAATTTTTTTTGGCAAATATTTGCTCTTGTCATTTTTAGTATTAAAACATATTTTGGTTTCATATATTTTTACTTCAGTTTCAATTTTCAGTTTCCACTTGACATATTTTGTTTAACATTTTGTACTGAAATGATTCTTTAGTTCTTCTTAAAATCAACTAAGTGTATTTTACGACATGAATATGAACTAAAATGCACTTTTAACGCACTGTATCTGTATTTGATTACCACGTGAAGCCATCTTTCATGCACTAGTACACTCAAGTGCACTAACTAGTACAAAGTAGTGCAAAATAGAGCACTTTAAGCACACTGAGGAAGTGCACTTTGCTTAACCTGGATCACTCTGTTGAGCCGGTTGCCGTCAGAAGGTGGCGCTCTCGTCTAAACCCAGACTGGAGTCTGAGGAGAACAAAGCTGGCACGGAGCTGAAGTCAGAAAAAACGGCAAACATGCAGAGAGACGCTTCAGATTTCACCGGCTCATGACAGGAGCCCTCCTGAAGTCAGAAGAAGTGCTTCCAGACGGAGAGAGGGTTTGGGTGGAGAGCTGACGTCTGCGTTCAGAACCAGACCGAGGGGCTTTCCAGAACTCCAGAAGAGACGGCGCTGGCTGTTGTGGCTGGTTGCCGGGGTTCTGCTGTGCGGTTGCTAGGGTGTCCTGAGTGTTAAAGTAAAGGCTCTCTCTCGGTGAATGTTTCACAGCAGCTACGCATCCGAAGACGTCACGGGACGTTTAGAACAAACTCCAGGCTGATTCCTGTAATTCATGTTTTTCAGGTCCCAAGCATCTTGAGTTGTGTCGTAACGCAGGATTCCAGCGCCGAGGAGCAGCGTTAATTCCCAGCATGCACTGCCCAAGGCCTAACGCTTTTGGGATTCATGTTTCTGATTATAAGAGACCGGCTTCTTCACCAGACGTCCAGAAACAGTGCGTGTGAACTCACTGCAGACACGACCGAACACGTCTATAGATCACAACGAACAGACTCTGAAGTGAATGGGTGCCGTCAGAATGAGAGTCCAAACAGCTGATAAAAACTGCTCCAGTCCGTCAGCGAATATCTGGAGAAGAGCAGAGACGAAACGAATCAATCCAGCATTATTTTTCATTCAAATCCTGAATCTTCCTCCACTGGAAAAGTACGTCTGTCGTCTCGCGCGTAAAAAAGTTTTGTAAACGCTGCTTGATCTGTGCAGACTTCTCTCCTGATTCAGATGTTTGAGCTAAAAGCCCATCTTTTGTCTTCTCCGGATGTTAGTTGATGGGCTGTGGATTATTGTGAGGTTTTTCTCAGACTCTCGCTCTGACGGCACCCATTCGCATCCGTTACAGAGACACCTTACTCTAAATCAGAAGAAGATACGCTCTCATCCTGATCTCGGATGATTTTAGGGTTGAGGATATTTTCAGAAAGTGTTTGTTTTTGGATGAACTAGTCCCTTAATCCACGTGCCCCTGTAATGAGAGGACTCTCTCTCTTCTGAGGGCGGGGCTAATCCCAGAGCGACCTGTCACTCACATGAGATCACGGTCCTTTCCCGACGGACTACAGCGAGTCCTGCCTTACGAGTCGAAATAGGCAAGGAAAGAAGTTCTAAAAGAGTGTCTTGTTTCTTCGGTGTTTGTGTTTTCGGTGTGATCCTCACTACTGAGTGTGTGTTGGGGTTGAATCATCAGGTGTCTGACGGCATCATGTGACGCGTCCGGAGCCAACGGTGACGCTCGCTGAGAAGTATGCCGCTTGTGTGTGTGTGTGTGTGTGTGCGTGCATTAATCTTCAGCACTGAGGGGCTTTTGTCGGGGGCCTTACAGACGGCAGCAAAACAAGAGCAGACAGCTGTGAACATCAGCCGCTGTCGCTCTCTGCATCTGTCCGTCTGCGCACACACACACACACACACACACGCCGATCTGACTGGATGAGATCATCTGAGGGTCGTTATTTGTCTTGGGTAACGTGCGATGGGCGAGTCGGTGTGAGTCAGCGAGAGAATTAGCTCAAACATCAGAGATGCACGTGATCGAATGCAGAGTTCATCACCTGCTGATGTCAGACTCCGAGGCTCAGCGACGGCTAATAAACCCGTGCAGATGTGCATCAGTCCGCCAACCAACACAATCAGCTTGAAAAGGCAGCAGGAACGAACCGAATCACTGGGTCTGACCGTGTGAGATCAAATCGTACAGAGAGGCCGAAATATATAAAAGGTCGTCGTGGCATAAAAACATCCTGTACCTTCAGAACTCAAAGTCCTGAATAGATCTGATCAACACCTGCTTCTACGTCGCTGCTTGTTTAGCCCCGCCCACCGACTCTACATCACACCTGTTTGGCTCCACCCACCGCATCTACACCGCTGCCTAATTAGCCCCGCCCACAGATTACGTCACTGTCTGTTTAGCCCCGCCCACAAACTCACATGTAGTCTAAACAATGAGGGTTTATGCAGGAAAAAATTTTCTAAATTATAATTTTTAATGTAAAAATGTTTATAGCATTAAGAGTGCTCTGAGAACAGGCAGTTCATGTGATGTCGTGTTTGTTTGGGAAACTCGCTCATCGGCGTGTGTGAGACGCACATGTGAATGCATGCATGTTTACATGTGCACAAGTGTGTGTGTGTGTGTGTGTGTGTGTGTGGGTGCAGGTTTGGCTGAAAGACCCGGGTGACCCAAAACACAAGCGTTTTCCAAACCGTAGATGGTCAAAAATGTGAAGAGAGGTCGTCGGAGTTTTCCTGGGAGCTGCTTCTGTGTCAAAGGAGAGAAATGAACCCCAGGGGCTGAAACATCCAAACATCGTCGTACAGCCGTGATCGGACCGTCCATCGGAGACGTGTCGGCTGTGTAATCAGATTCACTTTCACTAGTAAAGGAAGGCATTGTGTTTGAATTTGCAAGAAAATATCGTTCCTCTGTTTCTGATGCATTGCCTGACGGCTCTGGGGTTGCCATGTTGAGAGAAATCAGGAGTAAGTTCAGAGCGCTGCACAAAAAACAGGTTCAGCAAAATCCAATATTATAATGCATCACTTTACAAGGGTGACGAGGGCCAGAGAATGAGGTCACAACGTGGGCACTAAAAATGTTTACTTTTAAGTGCACTCAAATATTCCTGTTCAGAAATCCCAATAATGCATTTAAATCACTTGTTTGAGCAAGATGCACCTTTTTGTTTAATACTAGCAAATAATTCACATTTCTGTAGCTGCTGTGAAGTGAGGCGTTTCGTTCTACTTTGTTCATGCAACTTTTATGGTTTCGTTCGTAATTGAAAACAAAAATCATACGTCAACTAGATGCGGCATGCATCCCATCAGCCGTGTTTTCTCAGTGACCCGCCAACAACAACTTGGAAAATCGAGGCTCAAAGAAAATCCCCATTTGTTTCCCAGTTGAATCATGAATAGTCTTTCCAACAGGACTTGAAAGCGTCCACCAGCTCTCATGTGAACTGTGCCGTCTTCATATAAACACTCTCTCTGTTGATGATTCTGAACGGACCTTTATTTTATTTCTGTCTTTGACGAGCACGATGCAGAACACGGCTTCATCACGATGCATGCAGGCTTCGGCGAATATCTCGTTTGAAGCAGAAATGATTGAATAAAGTCGGTCATTTGGTTTCATCCGGCCCATCGATCCTCACAAAGATTTAACGAGCGCAAATCACACGATCAAAGGGGAGTTTTTATGAGCGAACGCACACGACATGCTCATATTGAGTCTATCAGTCAGGAAACGGTTACGCAGACATTTCCAAAACCCTGGATCTGAACAGACCAACGGCGAGAGCCGTAACGAAGAAGTCTTGGAACGCTGGAGAAACTCCCCAGGAGCGACGGGCCTGCCAAGCTTTCTCCGGAGGCGCAGCCTAAAATCATCCAGACCGTCACAGAAGATCCAGAGAACCGTAGGCTCCTCTCGGCTCAGCGTTGGCGGTGCCGCAATCAGAAAGAACATAATCGTTTGCCCGTCTCTGGCCAAGAAGCACCCAGACGAGTCCAAGAGCGTTCTGCGGAGAGTCGAGCCGAGCGTGAATCCAGGAGCTGAAGAACCTCCATCCGTGATCCAGCTGGAGATGAAGCAAAGCTGGACGATGTGAAACACAGCTCCGTATTCACACCAGAAACGGTTTATAAATGTCCTCCTAGATTAACGACTCGCTGCACTCTTAAAATAAAGGGCAAAACCATCTTTGGTTCCTCAAAGAACCACTTATTTCTCGGTGTGAAGAACACACTGATTTAAAGAACCATTTTACACGATGGAAATGTTCTCCACTTCAGAATTAGTCTGTTTTTCACAGCGGCACTTTAGAAGAACAATTACTGGTTATCCAAAGAACGGTTCTCAATAAGAACCGTTTCGTTTTTGGTGAGAAGAAGCTAAAGTACTGTTTTTACACCTTTTGTGCAATGAAGACATTCCACAAAAGAAACAAAGGTTTCAAAAGCAGCGTTTGCCGGAGATTTTTGGTTCTCCGAAGAACCTTTCAGTGAACAGTTCCTAGAAGAACTGCTAACATTCCAAGGGTTCTAAAATTGGACCTTTAGGTGATCCGCTATTAGTGAGAACATTTGAATATTTTGTACAATGGAAACCTTAATTTGTGGTTCTACTTTTTCTTAATATGAAAAACTCTTAATATCCTGAAGAACCTTTCGGTTTAATGAGAAGTTAAAGGTTCCTCGTGGACCCTGATCACGTCACCGGAGCGACTTCTGCAGTTTCTGAGGCCGGAACGCTCTTGAAGTCTCAGGTCTCTCCGTGAACCTGAACGCTCCGACGTATCAAAGCCATCTAGAAGTGATTAATAATGATTGATTCTGTGAGATTTCAGATACTCCTCCCATATCGCTGATCGTCTGGGAGTCGGAGCGCTCGATTCCTGGAGTCCGAGAGCACGGGAAATGAAAGGAGACACAGTCGCTCCCGAGCCAAAGCAAATAAACAGTGTGAGAAAGTTTGAGTAAGACGCTTTCGCACAGCACACGCTCCCCCTCCATCCGTCTGCGATCCGCACGAGGCCGGGAACAGGAACAGGAATGGGATGCTGTTATTGGGTCACGTGCGGCGAGAGAGAGGACTGAATTCCTCAAAAGTAGGTCAGTATATTGGAGCATCTGTTTAAGCCATAGCGCCGAGCCTTAGAGAAAGTAAACAGAAGAAGGAGCAGAGCTTGGTCGATGGGAGCCGGAGACGCACGCCTGCTGCGGGATAATGACGTTACCACATAAATTAAACCCAGCGCCGGCCGTTTAAACCAGTTCATGTGACGTATCTTTATCTTCATCGGGATGTACCTGGGTGAAGGTGCTTGATGAAGCAGAGGCATGCCAATAATGCTTATTTAAAGCATTAAAAAAATATATTTTAATATTAGTTACCTTTTTTGTAAGCGCTTTTGTATCATTACTTTTTTTATTTATTATTTTTATTTCAGATTTATTTATTTTTTATTATTTCCAGTTATTTAATTTTTAGTAGAATTATTTTTAATTAACAAAAATCTTTTGAGCATGTGGAATTTATTTGGAAGCTGCCATTGCTTGGACATGCGATGGCAAAAAAAACAAAAACAATTATTAATAATAAATACAGTTTCTGTGGCTCAAACAGTTGCATGCAGCGCTATCGGTGACGTTGTCGTGGGTTCAGTTCTCGGGGAATAAATGAACCGAAAAACTAAATGTATAGTTTTAATGAATTGGATTAGAAGTGTGCATGATTTCGGATGCAAAATGTAAAAATGCACTCACCTGCTCAACTTAATTAGTTTTAATTGTTTTATTCAGCAGGTCAGAGTGCACCAAACGAATGGAGGTGGGTGGGATGAGAGTGTAGTGAGACCGAGCTTTCAGACGAAGGATCATGAGGAAAAACATTAGTTTAGAACACACTGCTGAGATCAAGAAAGTGAATGGCCTGGGTTTCATCTTGTCTGCATTCCTTACGGATGATTCTGCTCCTGATGCACAGAGGTCCGGTCCGGTCCGGTCTGGTCCGGTCCAGAGAGAGGAAGAAAACCAGCTTCTGTGTGTGTTTGTTATCATGGGATCAATGCTGGGAAAGTAACCGTTACACGTAACAGAATTACTCCACACCGTTACAATGACTGAGAAACGCTGTAACTAACTTACAGTTACAGAGTGCTGTTCATCTCAATATATTCACACGCACAGATTCAACCGATTCCTTTCCAAAGTTGAACAGACTTCTTCATAATAATGTTTTAGGCATTCAGGACATATTCATAAGCGTGTATGAATATAGGCACTGTCGTAGATTTGATTTCAAAAACAGTACGATATCTAGCTAGCAAATGGTTTATGGCTTAAAATCTGCATTTACCCCAGAATTCTGCCTCTGTTTGTGCTGGCTGTGCTTTAAAATGAAACTATTATCATGAAAGCGTGTCAGAAACAGTTCTACTGTAAGATTAAAATTAAAACTCTACTAATGTAGTATACTGTAGATATACTGTATTGTAGTATAACATGCTGCCCTATACATAGAAAAGTTAGTACAGGAGCGGGTAATTTGTGAATATTGCTATTATATTACTCACAACTCTCAACAAATCTATTCAAGCCTGCTTCAAACACACTTTAGTATTTCCTGTAAATTACTACAGTATTTTTTCACGTGTTCTGTAGAAGCGCACGGACAGGCTCTGAGCTGTGTATCGTGCAGCACGTCTGGAGGGTAAAAGTCATAAACTGCTTCCCATGAGCCTCCTCTCTCATTGTGCATTGTTCTCGTTCTCGTTACGAGAGTCAAGGTGCTGCCAGCGTGCGCGCCCCCGCGCCAAACGTGCCTGGGAACGCGGACAAGACCCAGAGTCTGTCAGCGAGAGAAAAGTCGAAGAAACCAATTAGCAGAACTAATATTCCTTTTAAGGTGTTGGGAAAGTTAAATTAGCGCGCGGTATTTCATCTCAAAGTTATAATGACGTCATCTTTGTATCGCGTTAGTCGTCCGCCTTTTTAGTTATTATCTCCAAGTACTGATCGATTTTTATTAATTTTCCTTGTGGATAAGCAGCACAGGTATATTTGTAAGAACAGCCAACAATGCACTATAGGTCGTTAGGATATTAAGTAAAGATATAAGCCATATCGGACTGCATTTGAACGACACTGAATGTGATTTTCTCAATATTTATTTTTTCTCTCTCTCTCTCTCTGATTCCAGATTTTCAAATACTCGCATCTCAGCCAAATATCGTCCAATCCTAACAAACACGCGTCAATGCAAATCTCGTTTTAAATATCGGTTAAATGTCGAGTGGTTTTGCGCTCCGGGGTCGCGTTATTCTCCAGCGCGATAATAATCGCGGGCGCGCTGAGTTCGCGCAGGTTCTCGCGAGATCCAAGGGGAGCGAGCGTTCGGATGAGATTTGAGTGGCGCAGCGGAATGAGCGCTGATGCAGTAACGCAGCCGCTGCGCTTTGTGTTGCACCTCTGAGCCGCTTTACGCTCTTTTTCTCACCCTGACAACTTTCACCGGGCGCTTTACAGTCTTCACTAGCGCGCACTTACTGAAGGGGACCTCGTCTTCATCTTCTTCATCATCTGCTGGAGGTACAGAAACTTTCTTTCCCTCACTTTTATTTTACCTCAGCTTTCATCCCCCGCTCGCAAGGTTTCCCTTTTCGCGTTATTCGTTTGTTTGCTTTCCATAAACGCGTGCGCCTGACGCGCGCCGAGCCACTTTCCTGCTCGCTAGGTTTGAGTTTTTGTCAGTTTTGTTATTAATGTGAGCTCTTGGGTCTTGCAGCGGGAGCGCGCGCAGAATGAGGCGGCTGCTCGTGCTCGCGGCGGGAATCTCAGCGCTCGCGTCGCTGTGCGTATCAGCGCAGACGCTCGACGCAGGCGCAGACAGAGCCGCGCAGACGCAGGCGGCGGACAGAGCCGCGGAGCAGCCCAGATCGAGCCGATCGAAGCGGCGCGGCGGCGGACAGGACGTGCTGAAGGGGTAACGACTCTCTCCATCACCGAAGAAGCGCAGCCTTCGCTCAGAACACCGCGTTAAAACCGTCATTAACAGCCGTTAGGGATCCTGTGGGAACCCGGTTTCCCGCGCTCCGGAATCCGTTAACTGGCGTCAGCGTCCTTACGTTAATGACAGTTTAGGTTTCGTGGAAGTGCTGTTTTCTTCGCTCTGTTTGTTTCGCAACATCTCCGAGTCTGTGTGTTCGTTAACACAATAACCAAACATTAAAACATTAAATTATAGAAAAGAAATCCAAGCTGTTCACTAAAAGTCACGGAATCTGTGGTAATTGGGCCTTTTTTTTTTAAATCTCACAATTAGGAGAAAAGCGTCAGAATAGCTCTGAATATTTGCACAAAAAAACACTTTTTTCTCACAGTTACCTGTTATTATCTCACATTTTGGACTTTCTTTTTGCAATGCTGAGTTTATATCTCACAGCTCAGAATTATGATAAAAGCGTCTGACTTTTGAGGCATTGTGAGACAAAAAGTTGCTTCTAAATTACCTCCTACATTAAGTTTCCACGCAGACCAAACCAACACCAAAATATAGAAATCAAAATACAAAAAAAGTACTTTTTTTTTATTTGTGTGTGTATTGTCCCCTCATTTTTATATTCCTTTCTTTAATTTTATTCTTACGCTGAGGAAAAAATATACGATGAAATAACTTTCACTCAAAAAACTTCATAAATTACTTGATAGTTGGCTTGAAAAAGTTGGCTTAATAAGCCTCATATTTGGAGAAATTAAGAGCGAAATTTTTAAAAGCATGAGATTTCAAGGTTTTGAAGTCATCTGTAAGATAATTAAAACGATAGATAGTGACAGCTAACACACTGAATGCTGTGCTGATTTCTTATAGTCCGTTAAATGTAAGTTTACAGTGTGAGTTCCTTTCTATTCTTCCCGTGTTGATTTTATTCCACGTACGGAGAGTTTCACACATAAAGTTTGACCCCATGCTCGGTTAAGTTCTGCTGAACTCTTCCCGCAGGCCGAACGTGTGTGGATCTCGTCATCATGCGTACTGCTGTCCCGGGTGGAAGACCTTGACCGGAGGCAACCAGTGCATCGTCCGTAAGTCCTCATCAGCTTCCTGTTTGCTGTGTTCAGTAAAGCGGTGGTTCTCTGCGGAGGGCGGGGTTCTGGATGATTGTTTTTCGCTCTCGTCCTGTAAATGAATAGATTGGCAGTGCTCAGGAAGGCTGGTGTTGTGTGACTCTGGCCGTCTCTCGGGCGCGGTGGGTGGGGTGATGTTGTTTATATCTGAAGGTCAGGCTCGCTAATGGATCTCGGCCACAATGGCCCAGAGTCTCTCTGACCTCCCGACCTCTCGCTGACCGCACTTAACAAGAACATTCCGGTAATAATCAGAGTTTGGACGCATTCCTGTTATGTGTGCGTCGTGTAATGGCATTAATCCGATTAAGCCGATATTTCCTGAATAAGACAGCTGGCATAGGCCTCGATGAACTGTGAGTCTGTCTCATGGAAAGACCTGGAACAGGACCAGACCTGACTCTGCAGACTTTGATTTTCTGGGATGGATTTAGTCATGTTGGTGTGCATATACAGTTCAAACGCTCTCTGATGCTCCAGAAGGAAAAAACATGCGTTAAGAGCAGGGGGTGAAAACATCACATTTTTCAGTTTAGTACTGCCCCTCCGAAGCAACAGAAAGTGTTTCACAGAAGACAAAATAAGTTTAATCGTGATCTTCAAATTCCAAAGTTTTAATGAACCTTCTGTAATAGTTGCTTATGAGTCTCAGTTGTCCTCAGTGTGAAAAATGCATGTTAAAATCCATTATTGGAAAGAGTTCAAATACACAAAAATGCTTGAAAACCAAAGAATTTGTGGTTTCTGAAGATCAGCAGGCAGTTTAACCATTCAGGACAAACGAGGGATTCATGAAGAACTATCACTAAACTAAAAACCACACAACTGTGGATCATTCAGCAAAAAATGTCCAAATATTTGGAATCAAGGACAGGGTCATTTTTATTAATTCAACTATTCTATATATTCAGGTCAGTGCTGAATAAACAAGGACATGTGTTTTTTAATGTACCCTTTTGTTTTGGCTAACATCATGTAAACGTCTTGTTTCAAACGTAAGAACTAAGAAGATACAAGAGTCGCGTAGAACGTTCAGAATATCACCTGCACCTTATTGATCTTTTAGAAGGTCAAGCAATCAGTAGATGTCATCAATCATTACTTTTGCTGTTCTCAGCTATTTGTCGCAGCTCCTGCGGAGACGGCTTTTGCTCCAGACCTAACATGTGCACCTGTCCGAGCGGCCAGATCTCTCCCACCTGCGGATCCAAATCAGGTACCTCAGTCCTCTCTTCTTCATCCAGGTGTGTGTCCGTCACACAGGTGGAGTCAGAGAGGAGATGATAGTCATACGATGCTTTATCTGATTTAAACTCTACTTCCTGTTTACTGTCACAACATCATTCTCAGGAGTGTTTTGATCAAACCGAGCCAACTTTTATTTCTGACATGTTTAAGGTCGTGTGTAGATGGTAATCTTCATTCTTTGAGAATCTCTGTAAGTATTATTGCACTGATACAGAGATTAATAGCGGTTGTGATGCGTGATCCATAGTTCATACATGCCTTGAAATGTAGTTCATTCATTTCATTTATTTAATTACTTGATGGTCAGTGTGTACAGTTTTTATTTGCTTTGAATTGTTATTTTTTTTACTGCTTATGCAGTAACAAATGCACTTTATTATAGTTTTGATGCATGTGGTTTAATGACAATTTGTAAACTTATGATGCATGCATTTTCTAAATGTTTTCTTTTTAAAGCATATTTTTATACTTAATAAGCATGCAATTTAGTTTTAATGACTATTTGTGTACTTATGTTGCATGCATTTTAAGAATGTTTTCTATTTTATGACATTTTTTGTACTTACTGCGCATGCATTTTTAAGATATTGTCTTTGACTGTTTAATTTTTTTTATGCATAGTACTTTGAATTGGCATTGTGTATAAAATGTGCTGCATAAATAATCTTGCCTTAATGACAGTAATTAAGATCTGATTGGAACAGATTCACAATTTCATATCTTTTTTTTCACAAGAATATTTTAAATCAAACATTGTGGTGTTTTTTGGAGCAGAATGATGCACTGATGTCGGTCAGTAGGATGCAGCTATCAGCAAATGATCTCAAAATGGACAAATAATGACCGGGCCGATTGCAGCAAATGTAAATCGCGCAAGACTTTACCGAATATGGTTTGGCATGTTAACACGAGATATGATGAAAGATGGTCATCTCTTTAGGGTGTTGAAAATAATGGTTTAATGCCCCGATCGTCTCAGATTCTTGTGGTTGTTTTACTGCCGTGATTGTGAATAACAAATATTGTGAATATTAGCTGTGTGTAGATGGGTGTGTGTGATTTGGAGTCTGTCCACAGTCAACAGGCCTCACCCGCTTCTCCAGCTCCTCACTGGATCACTGCTGCAGCTCCGCAGGGAGGAGAAGCTTGTGTGTGTGTGTGTGTGTGTGTGTGTGTGCTGTAGTTTGGGGACACACTCGTCCCCAGATGTGAGCTCAAGCCTCTTCAAGCCTCCCTTTGTGGGCGTCCACAACAAGAACAATGATTCATGCACACAATAATAATGTTTTTGTGTATTTTGCTCTAGGGTTTGTGTAGCTCTGCAATTTCCTTGCTGTTAAAGGCATCATGAAATGCAGAAATACGTTTCTCAAATATTAGTATAAGTGAATCAGTGCAGAAATAGAGATAAACACCCACTGCTGTCAATGTTGGGGGTAACGGGTTAGAAGTAATGCGAGCGTTTTCATCAGATTACTAGTAAAGTAATGGATTACTTTTGAAATTTCTTTCTTTGAGAGAAGTTAGGAGTAAGTGCAGAGTTCAGCTTGCTTTTTGTCTGAAGGCGTGTGTAACTTTTGGGTTTTTTATTATTACAAATATATAAGCAAGCCCAGCCCAGGTGACTAAAAGTAATGTAATCCATAAAAAGTTTATTGAAAAGTAACAAATGCAATGAATTATTTTTCATGGGGTAATGTATTATTATAATGCATTATTTTTAAAGGTAGTCTTCCCCAACACTGACTGCTGTGACTGACTATTATTATATATTTATTATTACTATTTTTTACAGCAGCATAAAGTGCCTGAAACTCTTAACAGTACCGTAGCTTTGCAGGTAGCTTTCCTGAAACATCTCGGAGACGTTGTTCTCCACAGTTCTTCTGGATTGAGTCTCAGTATGTGTCTTTCCATACACACTGATGATGATCAGATCAGTGTGGATTATCACAATTAATGGCCAAATGAATAACTGACTTAAAACCATTTTTAGCTGCTGAAAATACTAGTGTTCTACTTTTTTGGCCAGTGCCGGATGAACAAAACCAAATATCAAGAACATTTAGATTCTCCATTACATTTAAGAAGTGTGTATGAATTTGTGTGTGTCTCTGTCAGAGTGTGTGTTTGTGTGTATGTGTGCGTATGAGTGAGTGTGTTTGTATGTGTATAAGTGAGTGTGTGTGTGTGTGTGTGTGTGTGTCCCTGTGAGTGTGTGTCTCCCTGTGTGTGTTTGTCTCTGTGAGTGTGTGTGTGTGTGTCTCTGTGTGTGTGTCCCTGTGAGTGTGTGTCTCTGTGAGAGTGTGTGTGTGAAGTATCTAACTCGTCTGGTGTTTGTCTTCAGTCCAGAACTGTAACATCCGCTGCATGAACGGCGGCACGTGTTCAGAGGACCAGTGTCTGTGTCAGAAGGGCTACTCCGGAGCTCACTGCGGCCAGCGTAAGACTCTGACCCTGCAGCACACACACAGATGACCCCGCGGCGGACGCTAACGTGTCTCTGTCTCCTCTGCAGCGGTGTGTGAGTCCGGCTGTCTGAATGGAGGCCGATGTGTCGCTCCGAACCGCTGCCTGTGTAACTACGGCTTCACCGGAGCTCAGTGTGAGAGAGGTGAGTGCTCACTTCAAACTCCTCAGACTCTAGTTTGTAGATCTGAAGGTCCATGCTTTCCTCATTTAGTTTCCTCTTAGAAGCTGTTAGTGTGTGTGTGTGTGTCCTGTGAGGACCTGGTTTCTAGACTGTTCTTTGGATGTTATTGTGTGAGTGTGTCTCTCTCTCTTTGTGAGTGTGTGTGTGTGTGTGTGTGTGTGTTGAGGACCTGGTTTCTGGACTCTGATGTTCTTCGGATGTTATTAGCTGCAGATGTGCTGGAGTTCAGTGTTTGTGAAACAGGACAGAGCGTTCTCTGTTTGTTTGCTGCTCGTTTTGTTGGAAATCATATTGATGTGCAAACAGCAAGTGGAAACATCCCTTTATGACACATCCTGGTCCTCCTGGCCGGAGTAGAAGGCACGATCTCGTCGGGTGTGTTTATCGGCTCTAATGTTTGCTGGAGCAACTAAAGACAAGCCCCTGTTGCATTTTGGGTCAGACTCGTGTATAAATCAGGCTGAAGTGCCTGAAGTTTATACAGACTTTATACAGTCTGCAGCCCTTCATCCGATGAAGTGTAGACATTCACACAGGTGTAGAGAATTACAATCACAGCAACAGGTTCAGAAAAACACTCACCTGCTAGTCAGCTGTTGAAGAGATATTCTGGGAGCTGTCTATTCAAACAGTGAGAAACATTTATACATGCATTACAAGGCATAGAACTTTATTATTCTTATGGAGCATGCATGTCTTTTCTGACAAATTTTATACTTTTATACTCCTGCATGTTTTCTTTTAATTGTTCATAATGAATGCTTTTTTAAAACATTGTGTTTTTATGACTTTTTATAGTTATGTTGCATGCCTTTAAAAAAAAAAAAGTATGACTGCTTTTATACTTATGATGCATGCCTTTTTGTATTTTTGGTGTTGCATGCATTTGTTACATTTATAACTGTTTTTATGATGCATGCATGCATTATCAAAATCTTTTCTTTGTCACTATTTGTTTTTATATTTCATATGTAGCACTTTGAATTACCATTGTGTTTCAAATGTTCTTTGAGTGGTCCATGCACTTGACCCTGATCTGGTGGTTGTAAAGGGTTAATGGAGTCAAGCGTGTGTGTGTGTGTGTGATTCACACTCAGCTGAAGTCACATTTTTGTAAATGATTGTTAAATTGGATTTGTTCAGGAATGAGGTGCATAGAGAGCGCAGTGAACACAGACATTCCCAGAGATTTATTCAGCTGATGAACTGCAGGAGATCATGAATTCCATAATGAATCAAGCTCTGCTAATGCGTTCTGTGTATGTGTGTGTGTTTGTGTGTGTGAAAGAGAGAGAGAGAGTGTGTGTGTGTTCTGGTATTCACTACGTTATGAGGACCAAATGTCCCCACGAGTATAAAAATGCAAGTCAATTTTGACCTTGTGTGGACATTTTTTTCGTCCCCGTGAGAAAACAAGCTTATAAATAATACAGATTTTTTTTTATCGCGACTCAAAATGCTTGCAGTGTTGTGTGAGGAGTAGGTTTAGGTGGAGAGTAGAAAATACAGTTTGTACAGGAGAAAAAACATGCTTATAGAGAGTCCCCGTCAAGTTAGGAATACCAGTGTGTGTGTGTGTGTGTGTCTGTGTGTGTGTCTGTGTGTGTGTGTGTGTGTGTGTGTGTAAATGTTAGTGTGTACTTGTATGTGTGAGTGTGATTTTTATTGCTCCCAGATGTTGAGCAGTGCAGGGAGTGTCCCCTTCAGACAAACACACACATGACATCACACACACACACACACACGTGCAGGGTGTTCCCAGTGTTCACATGAAGCAGCAGTGAGTTGATCAACACTGTAAGAACATCAACGATGTGAGACTCATGATCGTTACTTTTCATTATTCATTTTTCATTAACTATTTCACTAGTATGGTATACTAGTATAGTGAAAATTATAAATGTAATTAATAGTATTTATTTACCTTATAAACAAAAATTGTTAATTGAGAATAATATAATTGTATTTGTTCTGAAATATTATATTAGCCCAGTTAACAAAAATATGTTGTAAGCACATTTTGCTATGGTTCCCATTAAGTTATGAAAACGTTACTGTTCTAAATGTGTCGTTTTTTTAAATGTTTCACATTCTCATTGTATCAGTTCAACCATTGTGTTAATATTACTTTTAAATAATAAAAAAACCCTGTTAAAAGAATATCCAGCTAAAATGCGTCAGTAAAAAACACTGCATGAACAATGTATAAAGGTTTTCCTGATAATATTTGGAGAACATTATTAAGTTGTTTTGTTAATGTTACTGGAAGAACGTTTGCTTAAAAACATTTAGAGAACCTTGGCAGAACGTTCTGTGAATGTTCCCTGTTAGCTGGGAGTGTGTTGAAACTACTGAAAAAATATGACCCTGGCACACAATTTCAAGCTTCAGGTTTTTTTTTATTGTGATTTATGCATCACCTGAATATTAAAACTGAATCATTAAGTTTTCCACTGATATCTGGTTTATGATCGGACAATATCTGTCTGAGATACAACTATTTAAAAATCTGGAATCTGAGGGAGCAAAAAAATCTAAATAATGACAAAATCACCTTTAAAGTTGTTCGAATGAAGTTCTTAGCTATGCATATTACTAATAAAAAATTAACTTTTGATATATTTACATTAGGAAACCAGTACCACAGTACCAAATATCTTCATGCAATGTGATCTTTTCTTAATATCCTAATGATTTTTGGCATAAAAGACTCATACGGTGTATTGTTGTCTATTGCTGCACATATAGCTGATGCCTGCTTCTGTGCTCCAGAGACACAGGTGTCATGCCAACATAGTGTTGCTTTAGTGTGTTAAACGTGATTTGTGTGGTTCTAGATTACAGGACGGGCCCGTGTTTTGCGTCGGTCAGTAACCAGATGTGTCAGGGTCAGCTGACCGGAATCGTCTGCACTAAGACTCTGTGCTGTGCGACGGTGGGCCGGGCCTGGGGTCATCCCTGTGAGCAGTGTCCAGCACAACCACACCCCTGCCGCCGAGGATTCATTCCCAACCACCGCTCTGGAGCCTGCCAGGGTGAGGCACACACACACACACACACACACACACAGTCACACAGTCACACACACACTCACACAGTCGCACAGTCACAGTCTCACACACAGTCACACACACACACACACACTCTCTCACACACACACAGTCACACAGTCTCACAGTCTCACACAGTCACACAGTCTCACACACACACACACACTCACATTGACACACACACACACACACACACACACACACACACACACTCACACTCACACTGACACACACACACACACACACACACACACTGACACACACACTCACACTCACACTCACACTGACACACACACACACACACACACTCACACTGACACACACACACACAGTGTCAGTAACAAGCAGGGAACTCGGGCTAAAAATGCCACCAAAATGAACAAAATGCCCCCCAATTTTAAGATGAGATCTAGTAATTAAACTAGATCTATAACAGCTGTCGTGATAAAAGTGAAGTATGAAAATGAATGAAGCGTGTGGATTGCGCTTACATTTACATCACATTTCTTTTTTCACTCTTCAGCTTCTACTCTTTATAACCTGAAGTCTGAAGTCTGCATTTTCTAACCCATCAAGAAGAGCACTAATGATTTTGTCCTGATATTGCAACTTCACCCTCTAATGAGATGTAGTCTTTTATTCATTTACAGGCTGTTTGTTTCATGTAATAGTTGTATAAAGGCATGTACATGAGCGGTCTGTAAATGAATGCCATGTCAGATGCTGCTTCTGTATCGGTCTGCAGTGCTGTAATTGATTGAAGTAATTGGTTCCATTTAAGTATCTGACATGAAACAACACGCCAAGGAATTGAATAAAGTACTTATAAAAAGTGCCCTTACAAAGGTGAAAAATCCCCTGGAAATCAATTCTTGTGACAAATATTGCTGTAAAAGCTCATTTCTGACCCTGACACACACACACACACACACACACACACACACACACACACACACACACACACACACACACAGACGGATGGACAGTTCACTCTAATTGATTCAGATTGGTTTTGGTTCTAATGAAGGAATGCTCCCAGTCATGCAAACAAGGACACACTGTCAGAACACATAGACGCACGCCTCAGCGAGCCAGACGATCACACACACACACTGATCAAGATCGACACTTATCAAGAGTAAGCACACAGGTCCACTCTGAAACACTCAGTACACACACATACACACACACACACACACTGTCAGTGTAAACGAATCACTCAGTGATGCACCTGTTTATCTGAGCTGAAGGGCTGGGGTAAGATGTGCCGGTCTCTGCTGGCCTGTTCCGGTTTTGAAGAGGATCTCCGGTATTGTGACAGACCGGCTCCGGTGTATGTGTGTGTGTGGTTTGGCTGTGACTGTAATTCCTCCAGCTGGGTAAATTCTTTTATCGTCTGGCTGTCTGAGTCGCTCTGGGAGGGTGAGCGTGGGCTCGTCTCACTTTCGTCTCCTCTCTCTCTCTCGGTCCGGTCTCACACTTCTCCTCAAATCAATCAGGTTTTTATCTTGTCCCTTAATATTTCTTCCCTATTTACTCGTCTCCCTATTCCTCACTGTGTGTGTGTGTGTGTGCAGAGCTGCATTCTTCTGTGTGTGTGTGTGTGTGTGTGTGTGTGTGTGAGAGGCAGGTGTGTGTAGAGTATCACTCTCACACTACACTGACGCAGCCTCCATGACTGTTAAAGAACTGAATACTGTTATTCATCAAAGATGCATTCACCTGACCAGTAAACACATCTTTAATATCACAGTGGATTTCTATTTTAGGTAAATGCTGTTTTTTGGACTTTCTGTTTATCTGTGAGTCCTGGAAAACAAAACGTTTCACAGTTTCCACAAAAAATATTGAGCAGCACGGCTGTTTTCAACATCGATAATAATCAGAAATGTTTGTTGATCAGTAAATCAGTATATTATTATGATTTCTGAAGATCATGTGAAGACTGGAGGAATGATGCTGGAAATACAGTTGGCTTCGTTGAAATAAATGACAGTTTCACAGATATTCACACAGAAAACAGCTGTCTTAAGTTATAATAATAGTGTTTTTGATCAAATAAAAGCAGCTGTAGTGTGTGCATCTTTTTTTTTACTGTTAGTAAAACAGTTTAATTAATGTAACACATGTAAACATCTGGCTGTGACGTGACCAGTGACGCTCATTGATGTACACACAGAACACAGAGCTGCAGCACAGTCTCGCTGTATGATGATTTGTTTGTGTCTTAACTCTATGCTCTTTTTTTCAGGCTCCACAAACACACATGAAGCGTTGCGACATGAGACCGGAGCGCTGATATTTCCTCCTCATGTTCTTCTGTTTTGAATTATACACACTGATTTGAGTGGATCTGTTGTGTTGTGTTGTTAAAGCATTTCCTCTCTCTTTCTGTGTGTGTGTGTGTGTGTGTGTGTGCAGATGTGGACGAGTGCCAGGCCATTCCTGGACTCTGTCAGGGGGGAAACTGTGTGAATACTGTGGGCTCATTTGAGTGCAAATGCCCTGCTGGACACAAGTTCAACGAAATCACACAGAAATGCGAAGGTAATGACACATACACACACACACACACACACACACACACACACACACACACACACATCAGAACTCATTGTTCAGCTCTAC
>NC_056716.1:16634461-16649461 GCF_018831695.1 Puntigrus tetrazona
AAGAGGATCACGTAAACTGAGCGTGGTGAGAAAGCAGCAGTTCCAGCAGTGTTTGTTTGCTCCTCAGTCCAGTCCAGACCCTTCAGAGGAGCTAACACCTCCTGTTAACTAGGATTTCCCCCTGATTTGTAGTTTATTGGGTAGGATGAGGGATGTAGAAGAAGGGAATAACATGCACTAATAAAGGGCTAATCTTCCAAGAACATGCATGCTAATAGGTGTAACCTCAAATAAAGTGTTACTGTTAAATACCATGAAAAAACTTGTGATTGTTTTTTAGAATATGTATAATTCATTTTTTTAACTAATCGCAAAAGCTGAATAATCAGTCTACTGATTATGAAATTAATCACTGATTAATCAGATTAATCACACAGCAAAAAGTGCTCAAAAATGAGCTTGTTTCCAGCCCAAATATGCAAACATTTTTAAAACAATATGACATTTCTAGACAAGCAAAAATTACTGTTAAAATTAAGCAAAATAATCTTGTTTTCTGTTTGAAATAAAATGATTTTGCTTGCAAAAACTCTTGAAAATTGTCTAGAATCTTGTGGCTTGTAACAGCGTTTAGCAATCATCACAATAATAGTTAGTGTTATTGTTATAGAAGTTGTAACATGTTCTGTTTCTCTGAATGATATGACTGTGATGTGAACTGAAGACCTCTCTCTCTGTCTCCGCTCAGAGGAGTATCAGAGGCTCTGTCTCTATAGTCACACGGTTCCTGATCCGGACCGACCCGATCTGATTCCGCTTCCGGGTCCTGGTCCTGGTCCTGGTCCTGGTCCTGGTCCTATTCCTCGTCCCGGTCCCGGTCCCGGTTTTCCCGATGACCCACGAGATCCTTACCCTCATGATCCGATACCTGTGCCGCCCATCTCTGTTGACCTTCCCTCCTTCACCATCAGACCTGGTAACACACACACACACAAACACACACACTGCACTCACTTCCTGTTTACTTCCTTGCCGTCAGCTTGTAAATGTGTTATAAATGGACTGGTTTATGAAACAACACTTCAGAAACATCTCACTGGCTTTGTGTCAGAATCATTTCTTCCAAATGTCAGGCAGATCCGATGAAAGAGCTGTGTGTGCTGAACACACTTCAGCCGCTTCCTGTTTGCTTCAGAATGAAAGCGTTTGATCAGTGATTCTCCACGTCTTTGACTCCAGGGCTCCTCGTCGTCCGTAACATTCGAAGGCTGACATGTTGTGACAGGGTTGTTTTGTTTGAAACTTTAAGGGGTCCGTTGATGTAAATAAAGTGCATTCAGATTCACAAGTTTCCAGAAGCTGAATCTTTTTTTGGGTGTTTTTCATCAATAATTTTATATCCTACTCTCTAAAAAAGCAGTAATTCCACACTCTACTCAACTTAAATTAAAGTTCCCATGGCATTTTACGATCTGAATCATTTTCGTGATGTTTCCATGTCTTTAAATGCTTCCTCATGTCAGTGATATTTTAATCATTTAGGTGCCATCATAATATTTTTTATTATTTTTGTAATCAGTTTTTATATATTCTGCTTTGATTTAAACTTTAGTTAACCTTTTAGTCCAATTTTTTTTGTATATACTAGTTTCTACGTTTTTATTTATTATAGTTTTTTTGTTATTTTGTTATTTTAGTACAAGTTAAAATTAAATGAGAAATGTTGCTTTTATGCATTATTTTTTTATATTTTATGTTATTTAATTTTTTCCAGTTGACTTTTATTTTTTTGTATACCAAATATTAACAATTAATATTAATTTATTTATATTGATAATATTTAATAATATTTTTATTTGTTGTTTTAGCTGACTATATTAACCCTGCCTCATATATTCTGGTCGAGAGCTGCTGGTTTCGAGGCTTTGAGATCAAACTCAGCTAGATTGTTTGTATCATACATGTGTCCCGGTGCCTGAAGTTTTCCCATTTCTCTGTCTCTCAGTGATCCTGCCTCAGAACGTCAGCATCAGGAACATGTGCGAGGCGTTTCGTAACCTGTGTATTAACGGCCGCTGCGTGCCGACGCCGGGCAGCTACCGCTGCGAGTGTAACATGGGCTACAGACTGGACGGCCGCGGGGAGTGCATCGGTCAGTGAGACGCCTCAAATCAGACGAGATCTCATTAGTAGTTTTGCCTTTTTTTGTCATAAAAGTTCTTAAAATAAGATGCATTTACTAGATAAGCAAAATTATATAATTCATCTGGTTTCCAGTCAAACAAAATTAAAGTGCGACGAGCGTTTGATCAGGTGTTGTGTGTGTTTAGATGCGAACGAGTGTGAGAGAAACCCCTGTGTGAACGGAGAGTGTGTGAACACGCCTGGATCCTATTACTGCCAGTGTCCTGCTGGATTCCAGACCACAGCCACCAGAACCGAGTGTCGAGGTCACACACACACACACACACTCACACACACACACACACACACACACACACACACACTCACACACTCCCACACACACACACACACACACACACAGACTCACACACACACACACACACACACACACACACACACACACACACACACACACACACACACACACACACACAGACTCACACACACACACACACACACTCAGACTCACACACACACACACACACACAGACTCACACACACACACACACACACACACACACACACGCACACAGACTCACACACAATTTAATTTAGTATGTTTTTAAGTGTTTTGAATTATGAGGACATTGTCAGTGTCATAAAACACCTTCAGATTGTAATAACTCTGTCATACACATGTCATTAACACATTTGTGTTCTCATAAACCAAAATTGCCAACCCACACACACACACACACACACAGACACACACACACACACACACACACACACACACACACACACACACACACACACACACACACACACACACACACACACACACACACACACACACACACACACACACACACACACACACACACACACACACACACACACACACACACACAGACACACACACATATTTCCAGTTGTTTTGAAATAATTCCAAGTCTCTTCTGTGTAGGAATCATAAAAAAATTAATTAAAATTTTGGTTAGTCTTGAGCAAAAACGTTATTTAATTAGAGCACATTGAAAGCCTTAAAAATAACTGTTATAAAATACATTTCTGCTGTGTTTTTTTTATTGTTTTTTTTTCTCAGACAAATGCAGTTGAAACATTAACATTTTAATTAGTTTTTAATCTCTGCACAGGAGATACTTGGTGTTATTTCCAAACAAAAGTAAATATGTATCGGCATCGGCGACCAGTGAAAATGAGTCTGTGTGTTCTCTGCAGATCTGGATGAGTGTGTGGCTAATGGTCGTATCTGTAATAATGGCCGCTGCGTCAACACGGAGGGCAGCTTCCACTGTGTGTGTAACGCAGGCTTCGAGATCTCCGCTGACGGACGCAACTGCCAAGGTGAGACGCCCAGCCCAGTCCCACGATGCACTGCAGTTTACAGACGGCTTTGCTCTTAAACTACTTATCTGTGCTGGGTGGCAGTGTGGGGTTAAAGTGATTGTTTCCAAACCGGTTTTCTTGTCACACAGTCATGCATTTCAGTACAACCCTCTATAGACACCTTGACAGTAGACTTTGCCAATGTATCTTTTATACTCTGTTTTTAGAGCCGTGTCACACAAATAGTTTATTTTAATTCCACTGCGATACCTTTATATTGTTGTTTATGTGTGTTTTTCTATATAAACAGTGTTCAAGTTCAAACAAGTGAACATTTTATTAAAAACACTGAAGGCTTTGTGTTTTTCCCGCTCTGCACTGCCTGTGTCTTCTGTTTTTCAAAGCAAAAGTGTGTTCTGTTTGAGTGGTCTCTTGGTCTGTTTTCTTTTTGCATATTAAGTTCTGTTTATATTTTTGAAAGGTAATATGCAAGGAGAATGTCAGGAATAAAACCTCAATTCAAAAAACTGGCGTTATTGTAGCCAATTATACGATCGGTGCATGAAAAAGTTGGATGTGCATGAGGAGAGGCCTGTATGAACCCCGCTGAAGTGTGTGTGTGTGTGTGTGTGTTTCAGACACTGATGAGTGTTTGATAAGGAACATCTGTCTGAACGGCATGTGCATCAACGAGGACGGAAGCTTCAAATGCATCTGCAAACCTGGATATTTATTAGATGGTACTGGACGATTCTGTGTGGGTAAGTGAACACACACACACACACACACACACACACACACACACACACACACACACACACACACACACACACAGTCACTAACCAGCACTAAACCATCACACACATAGGAACACACAGAGATCAGAATCAGAACATTAGTTAGGAGTTTTTCACATATTTGGCCTCACAAGCTCAGACAAACCTAAACACACACACACACACACACACACACTGAAGTCATGCATATGATGTACTTGCTCATTAATGATTTGTATAGTCTCAGGAGGAACGAGTCTAGAACACAGGAAACCACACACACACACACACACACACACACACACACACACTGTTAATCACACTGATTGCTCTCAGCTTCAGTCTGAGCTCAGATGAATTATGTGTATTACTGATCTCACATTAAACCAATGGTTCACTCAAATCTAAGTTTTGACTTCATGAGCAGATGTTTAGCAGCCCTTTCTTGTACAATAAAAGTAGATGAATCCAGCAGATTCAGAAATCAGACATTTTCACACGAGTTATATAAGATACTTTAATGGGTTTTAGACGCTTTTCCTTTTCATTATGTAGTAAAGAGCATCTCAGATAAAGAGTGTTCTCAGAAAGTTCTGGCAACATTATGGTAACGTTCCAATAACGTTAGTAGTTATCTGGCCTTCAGTGTTAGCCCGATTAAAAATATAAGAACATTTAAACATTAGGAACATTTAAAAGAACATTTCACCCCAAAAATAAAAATACTGTTATTTACAGTTCCTCAAGTTACTCCAAACCTGTATGAGTTTCTTTCCACTCTTTCCATGTTTAATGAAGTTTAAACATACGCTGATTGATCACCCCCATTCTGCAAAATGTATTTTGTGTGTGTTCTGTGTGTGTTTGTCTCAGATGTGGACGAGTGTGAGATCCCTGGGATGTGTATGAACGGTCACTGCGTCAACACCGAGGGATCGTTCCGCTGCGAGTGTATGCCAGGACTCGCTGTGGGGCTCGACGGACGCGTCTGTGTAGGTGAGTGCGCCGAATACACACACACACACACACACACACACACACACACACACACACACACACACACACACACACACACACACACACACACACACACACACACACTTACACACACACACACACACACACACACACACACACACACACACACACACACACACACACACACACACACACACACACACACATGGGGTTTGTTGTTCTGGTTAAGGGTTTGTTTGTTCTTCTGAGTGTTGATCTGGTGATCTGTAGTCGTTTAGTCGATGGCTGTTTATCACGGCACGTTGTTGTTGTTGTTGTTGAAATGCGACGCTGAGGACTCTTCTGCTCTCCTGCAGACACACACATGCGCAGCACGTGTTACGGAGGATATAAGCGTGGTCAGTGTGTGCGACCGTTCTTCGGCGCCGTCACCAAATCTGAGTGCTGCTGCGCCAGTGTAGAGTATGCCTACGGAGAGCCCTGCCAGCCGTGCCCGCCGCTCAACTCAGGTGCACACACACACACACACACACAGCCGGGTGTAGCGTGACTCTGCAGCAGCAGCAGCTCTCACACATCACTCCTCACCTCTGCTCACTATAGAAGCCATGACATCATGAATGACATCAGCGCTTTCAGAGGCTCAGCATGTCTAGATTGAAGCCTCTGAGAGTGTGTGTGACTGAAACCTTAAACACAGGCGCACACACACACTTCAGCCGTGTTTAGAGTTCTCTGGCATCTGCAAACACGTTGTTAAATTGTGTGTTTATGTTCCAGCGGAGTTCTCAGCTCTCTGCAGTCACGGGCAAGGAACCACGACGGACGGCAGAGGTGTGGCCAAACACACACACACACACACACACACACACAAGAAGAAGGAAAAAACAAAACAAACATATACAACATTCCATTACATATATACTATATATATATATACATATATAACAATTGTACGTGTAATCATCTAGTTATAATTATGAACATTATTATATTATATTATATTATATTATATTTTTGTTTTACTTTGTTTTAAACGCAATGTTTGATATGTATGTTATTATATAAATTATAATAAATAATTTAATAACATTTATATTTTGTCCATATTTTCCCGAAAAATCTAAGGAAAATAGTAAAATGCGTATTATGAAATATGAATTATATCATTTAAATAAATAATAAAAATGAAACCATGAATAAAACATTTTAGTTCATCATAATAATACAATTATATTAGGTTGTGCAAATGAACATTTTAATTTAAGTGCATGCATAAAACAGGTAAATTAAGTGCTGCACAAAAATCTAAAGTGAAATGTGTGCAAAATAATTAATTTGTAATCAATATTACAAATTAATTAAATTGCAAATAATTTAAAATTGTTTTAATTACATAAATATAGCAGTTTAATTTAAAATGATAATTAGTATCTATAGAGCTAAACATTTAAGTAAACAATTAAACAATAAAATAAAATAAAGAAATCTTTCCCATATGATGTTCACGTGTTTGTAGATGTTTGTGATGATTTTGTTTGTGTGTGTGTGTGTGTGTGTGTGTCAGATATAAACGAGTGTGCACTGGATCCTGATATCTGTCAGAACGGTGTGTGTGAGAACATGCTGCGAACGTACAAGTGTAACTGTAACCTGGGCTTCGAGGTGGACATCAGCGGGAAGACCTGCGTGGGTCAGTATCTCTGCGGACATCAGCGTATGAAGCGCGCAGACGTCTGCGTCAACCGCGTGTGTGTTTCTGTGTTTCAGATGTGGACGAGTGCATGATGAACAGACACCTGTGTGAGAACGGCCTGTGCAGAAACACACCGGGCAGCTTCACCTGCCACTGTCCCAAGGGCTTCACCTTCCAGCCCGAGACAGAGGTGTGTGAAGGTGGGTCACGTCTCACACACACACACACACACACACACACACACACACACACACACACACACACACACACACACACACTGCTGAGGACAGGCATGACACTAACTACATAATGGACCACAAAACCAGTCATAAGGGTACATTTTTGTTAGGATAGTTTTTTTTTCTTATAAATATATTTTTTAATTTTACAGTTTTCATTGATTTGTGTCATTTAGTTTATTTTTTATAGTTAATTATTTCAGTAAATTAATAAGCAAAAGTTACCACCAGCTAAATAAAAATGTTGTTAAAAAAACTACCTTATTTTAGTTTACATTTTATTTCAAGTAACAAATTTTCAATTAATTTTTTTTTTAATGCTTTTAATTTTAGTGTTACATTTTTAGTTACCCATAATAACCCTGGTACAGGTGTTCAGCTAAAGAAAAAAAGAACTCTCAGTTTTGATGAATTCATACAAAGCTTTGATTCAGTGAATCTTTTCGTCGGGTTCAAAAGGGTGTAGTGACTAATTCAACTATATTATTCTGTCTGTACATGTAATTACAAAAGATTCAGTGTGATTCGTTCTACTGTTTGTGTGTGTGTGTGTGTGTGTGTGTTCAGACGTGGACGAGTGTTTGAGTAACCCGTGTGTGAACGGCGAGTGTAAGAACAGCGCCGGCTCGTTCGCGTGTCTCTGCTCCACAGGAAGTACACTGGACACCTCAGGAACTCTGTGTGTGGGTGAGTGCACTTCCTGTCCCATCACACTCATCACGCGTGTATGCTGAAGCCTCATGCGTGCTCGTGTGTGTGTGTGTGTGTGTGTGTGTTTCAGAGACCACTAAGGGCACGTGTTGGCTGAAGGTGGTGAACGCACAGTGTGAGATCAACATTAATGGAGCGACGCTGAAGTCTCACTGCTGCGCCACGCTGGGGGCGGCCTGGGGCTCACCGTGTGCCAAATGTGAACCAGGTGAGACTCAACCTCACTAACTAACCCGTCCTACTAGGTCTGACACCTGAAACACGTGCATTACCCATCAAAAGTCTGAAATAATTATATCATTCTAACATAACGATTTGCTGCTCAAGAAACATTTCTGATTATGATCAGCGTGAATCAAAACGAAACAATGGACCGAAGGCCAAAGATCAAGTTTTTTTTTTAAATAGAATTTTTTTGTAACTTAATGCATCAATTTAATGCATCTTTTATTTAAAAAAAAATATATAGATATTTTCAAAAGTAGTGTATGACAGAAATACTGTTCAGCACGACTTTGATAATAATCAGAAATGTTTGTTGAGCAGTAAATCAGTGAATGATTTCTGAAGATCATGTGACGCTGAAGACTGGAGGAATGATGCTGGAAATCAAATAAATCAATTACACTTTAACACACATTCACACAGAAAACAGCTCTTTGAAACTGTAATAATATTTCACATTTTTAAATGTATTTTTGCAGTCTGTATTGGTGTAAGTGTGTGTGTGTTGTGTGTTTCAGATCCGTTCTGCTCTAAAGGTTACGGTCGAGTGAAGGGCACCGTCTGTGAGGGTGAGATCTCGCGGCACACTTCACTGTCTGCGTGAGCTCAGAGTCTCTTATTCACCTGCTTTACTCCTGTGTGTGTGTGTGTGTGTCCAGACGTGAACGAGTGTGAGGTGTTTCCTGGTATCTGCATCAATGGGAAGTGTGTGAACACCGACGGCTCGTTCGTCTGTCAGTGCCCCAGCGGCATGACGGTGGACTCCAGCGGAAGGACCTGCGTCGGTGTGTTTTCAAGAGTTACTTCGCCCCGAAACCAACATTTAGTTATTAATCACTTACCCTCATGTGTTTCCAAATCCGTAAATGCTTTGCCTTTGAACATAATTTAAGATATTTTGGATGAAAACAAAGGGGTTCAGAAAACTATGAAAGACGTCTCTATGCTTCGTCTGCCATCAGTGGTTCAACTAGAACAAGAAAGTGTTTTGTACAGAAAGACAACTAAAATAATGATTTGATACACTTTTTTACTCAAGTTCAAGTAAATGATGGACTCACATTTGAATACAAAATCAAATATTAAATTAACATTCAGTATTTTGTTAACTAATGAATGTATCACGACACATTACATGCTTAGTGTAGCAAAACCCTTTGTACTTCGTTTTACAGTAGATTATAATGAAGGTTTTTATCATGCAGTGCTTTTATAGTAATGTAGTTTAGTTCACAGTAGACTATTATTAATCGTCTGGCTGCTATTGCTAGTTGCTAGCTGTTTAATTCTTAACTACACTGTAGAAAACAAGAGTTGTTTCAACTTGAAATCAATTGGAGTCAACTTAAATATTTTAGTTGTCCTTTACATTAACTTTTGATATTAGCATGGATTTGGGGAGGTTTGCTGACGGTGTGTGTGCGTGTGTGTGTGTGTTTGCAGACCTGCGGACGGAGCTGTGTTACCTCACACACGTGGACGAGCGCTGCGGGGCCCCGATCTCGGGCCGGCACCGAGCGGACGCCTGCTGCTGCTCCGTGGGCGCGGCCTGGGGCCCCGAGTGTGACGAGTGTCCAGAGAAAGGAACGCCCGAATACACCCAGCTCTGCCCTCGGCCCGGATTCTCCCACCGAGGAGACTTCATCAACGGCAAGCCCTTCCTGAAAGGTGCTGCTCCACATCTTTCTCTTTATCAAACATCATTAGAAAAATAGTTCAAACACTGAGCGCTGCAGAATGCCTTTCAGCCGCTTGGCCTTCCTTCAGAGGGGCGTTTTGGAGCCGGAAGAAGTGCCTTGGATTAGTTTTTCTATAGATATAATTTTGGACACAACCAAAGCACCTTCAGATCCAAATTAAATGTTATTTTAATGGGATGACCAAAATATTCTTTGTGGTAAACAAACGCTTATGTAAAATTAATATGGCCAGTAGATGATAGTCGTTCGAGGATAGTCATTCATTTCTATGGTTTGCTTTGTATTAAGAAATCATGAAATCGCTATTATAAAATATCAAATCATAAATTAATAAAATTTTGTCGCAATTTTGCACATTTTTAAGTTTGAAGTAAGAAAATTCACATCTGTTTATGATCGCTGAAGTTGATGGTCATTTTAAATATAATTCTATAGAAGAATAATGCTGCTCGTTTGATAAAAGCAGAAATTGAGTTTATTTGAAAGTTGATTATGAATTAAATTTAAACGGTGCTGCATACTTTTTGAATGCTTCCCGACTCAAGTCAGCGCTTTAGTGATCAATGTGCACTACTAAGAAATAAACTGTAGTTATTAGTGCAAAAAATAGTAATTTTATGATTAAACTGCCTTTAGAAAATAGAACAAAGATCTGCACGCTGTTAGTCTCCATTTATTGAAGAAATATAAAAAGAACAACGCTTGGCTTCATCATCTAATCAGCCAGTATTGTCTTTAATAGTGATGGGAAGTTCGGATCAGACCGTTGAGTCTCGTTCAGCAAATTGAACGAATCTTTTAAAATAATTAAAATGTTTTGTGTCACTTCCCTGACAAACGTTGGTCACACAACGAACAATACAGAAGTATGATCCTATGAGAAACAGAAAAGATCCACTTCTTATCTGACATGTCTTTAATGGAGTATGATGATTAGCTCATCTCCTGAGGCTTTCAAACTGATTCCAGTATAAAACCTATAGGATATCTCTCATGCGCAACTGAACGAATCACTCCCCGAGATGACTCGCTCTTCCCGAGTCACATTAAAGATTCGTTCAAAATGAATGAATCGTTCAAGAACGACCCATCAATAGTCTATAATGGCCTGCAGAGCACTTCATCTTTTATAAAATAGGATCTTGACCAGATATATTGCAACATGATGTTATTTCTTTGTTTTTTTATAACGGTTGTGGAAATATAAGGCCATAAAAAAATTCCCGATCTGTGCAATGTTATCCAAAAGTGCTGTTTCCTTTAGGCCTAGCTGTGTGACTGTGAAACACAGTAGACTTTAATTATATCCATGTATGGTGTCATTACTACAGTTCTGTGTCAATCCACGTTCATATTTATTGTCATATTAATTCAAGGCACGCAGCACAAACAAACGAACAATGTCAATGCAGAAATGATCTCTGTGATCCGTTAACATGGCTGCGGATGAACATCTCGTCATCGCTGTGTGTCTCTCCAGATATAAACGAGTGTAAGATGATCCACAGCTTGTGCAAGAACGGCCGCTGCAGGAACACCATCGGGAGCTTCCGGTGCCGCTGCGACAGCGGCTTCGCTCTGGACTTCGATGAAAGGAACTGCACAGGTGAGTTCAGAAGAGCAGGACCCTCCTCAGTGCTCACACACTTTCCTGTTCCCTTCCTCACATATCAACACACGCGTGTCTAATCAATTCAGTGAAGCAGTGGCAGACCGTTTAAATCACTGGCAATTTACAGATATATACAGAGGAGACACAGAGAAACCTAATAATAAAAGGAGTACATTGTGTTTTAGAAATTAAAAGAAATAAAAAATATAAATATATATAAAAAATATATAATTTAATTTAATTTAAAATAATAAATGTCTCCAGAAACTAAGAAGTAAATTATAGGTTTCTTTTAAAGTTAATAAATCATGTACTGTATGAGGATATTTAAAAATGATAATTTTGCTTTGACCAGAACTTGGCAAAACTATTAATAACTAGTAATAACTGCAGTTTTAGTTTTTTAAATAATGCAAGTTTTATTTGAGCAACTTAAAACAAGTTTTTAGCTGTTTGAATGTGTTTGTTCTGTCTTCTTTGAACTCCTCTAGAGGGTATCTGGTTGGATGTTTTCAGTGATATCTGCCTGATATCAGTTCTTTAAAGTGCTGTAGATTGGTGTGTGTCTCATGCAGTGTGTGTGTGTGTGTGTGTGTGTGTGTTTTCACAGATATCGACGAGTGCCACATCTCTCCTGATCTGTGCGGTCACGGCACCTGTGTGAACACCGCCGGTGATTTCCGCTGTGATTGTTTCACCGGATACGAGAGCGGCTTCATGATGATGAAGAACTGCATGGGTGAGTCTCTCAGAAACTTTGACTCATTTAAGGTTTTGATTTCAATGGCAAAGACTACACCATGATTCAAGAATCATTCTGATATGCTAGATTTATGAGCAATATTAGAAACTATGTTTTTTTAGGGACCTGTGATACTTTTTTCAGAATTCTTTGATAAAAAAAAAAGTTTAAAGTTTAATAAACACAGAACAGTGTGTATTTAAAATAGATTTTTTTGTGTTACAGTAATCTGGTTCTGCTCAGGGTGACTGCATCTGATAACGCAGCGCTTGACTTGTGTGTGTGTGTGTGTGTGTGTGTTTCAGACATCGACGAGTGTGAGCGAAACCCTTTACTCTGCAGAGGAGGAGAATGCATCAACACCGAAGGCAGCTTCCGCTGCGAGTGTCCAGAGGGTCACGAGATCGCCCCTGACGGCTCCGCCTGCCTCGGTCAGTGTGTGAGAGAGTGTGTGTGAGAGAGAGAGAGTGTGTGTGAGAGAGAGAGAGTGTGTGAGAGAGAGTGTGTGTGAGAGAGAGAGAGAGAGAGAGAGAGAGAGAGAGTGTGAGAGAGAGAGTGTGTGAGAGAGAGAGAGAGAGAGAGAGAGAGAGAGTGTGTGTGAGAGAGAGAGAGTGTGTGTGAGAGAGAGAGAGAGAGTGTGTAAGTGATTGCATGTGTGTGTGTGAGAGAGTGTGTGAGAGAGTGTGTGTGTGAGAGAGAGTGTGAGAGAGAGTGTGTGTGAGAGAGAGTGTGTGTGTGTGAGAGAGAGTGTGTGTGTGAAAGAGAGAGAGTGTGTGTGTGTGTGTGGGAGAGTGTGTGAGAGAGAGAGTGTGAGAGAGTGTGTGTGAGAGAGAGAGTGTGTGTGTGAAAGAGAGAGAGTGTGTGTGTGTGAGTCAATGTGTGTGTGTGAGAGAGTGTGAGAGAGAGAGTGTGTGAGAGAGTGTGTGTGAGAGAGAGTGTGTGTGAGAGAGTGTGTGTGTGAGAGAGAGAGTGTGTGTGAGTCAGTGTGTGTGTGTGAGAGGGAGTGTGTGTTAGTCAATGTGTGTGTGAGAGAGAGAGAGTGTGTGTGTGTGAGAGAGTGTGTAAGTCAGTGTGTGAGAGAGAGAGAGAGAGCATGCGTGTGTGTAAGTGATTGCATGTGTGTGTGTGAGAGAGTGTGTGTTTATGTACACATCCTGGACTGACAGATTTCTGTGTGTGTGTGTGTGTGTGTTTCTCTGCAGATATCAATGAGTGTGAGCTGAGCGACAAGCTGTGCAGGAACGGTCAGTGTGTGAATATGATCGGCCGCTACCAGTGCTCCTGTAACACCGGCTACAAGTCCACTGAAGACAGGCTCTCGTGTGTCGGTAAGACATGAAACACTCAGGACAGTCCTGATCGAGTCTGTGCTCGCTGTTTCCCGTGACTTCAACAGGCTGCTTGTGGTCAAATATTCTTGTTTTGTAACCAGTGACATCTCAGTCATGGTTTTTACAGCAGAGAAACAAACCTCAAAATACACACGTTAAACTAAAATGAAGACGTCTGGAAGATTAATTTACATCAATACCCTTCTGTAAAAATGGGTCTTTGAGTGATCCTGATTCTTACTTATGGATTCTAAGGAAAAAGAATGTGCAAAATGATTATATATGTACATAATGAATATACTTTATAATGTGTTCTGGTGATCAGTTCTAGTTCAGGAAGCTCAGAGCATCCTCAGCTTTCTCTAAACATACATATAACTCAAAATGTGTTGTGCACCGTGACATAAAAAAAGGTTCCACTGTAGTTAAACCAAGTAAAATAATGACCTGTGCTGGCAAAATGGGTCACAATGAGCAAGTGTTTTAGAAATACATATTTTTGTGTTTATTAAAATACCTTCAGAATGATGCATGGTTTTGAAATGCAGTCAGTTTAGAGAGAAATTTAGTTTAGTTTCAGGTTCCAGGCAAAATCACAGAGAAAAATGATATCTTTCCTGCCACTTCCCCAAACTTTCACTTCAGAAATTATGTTTGCATGAATATTTATTGTTGAGTCGCATACTGATCAACATACAGCAGACATACTGGAATATTCCCACGTCTGGAGTGTGGACTTGAAAACAGAATCTGACGCATGGAAGTGACGTGTGTGTGTGTGTGTGTGTGTGTGTGTGTGTGTGTGTGTGTGTGTGTGTGTGTGTTTGCATTTCAGATATCGATGAATGCACCATAGAGAACGGAGGCTGTGAGACGTTCTGCACCAATTCAGAAGGAAGTTACGAGTGCAGCTGTCGCCGTGGTTACGCCCTCATGCCCGACCTCCGGAGCTGCACAGGTCACACACACACTACAAACACTCACACACACTCACACACACACTCACGGTGTACTGACCTCTGGCCGCTGGTGTGTGTGTGTGTCCAGATATCGATGAGTGTGAGGACAGTCTGGACATCTGTCACGGCGGTCAGTGCACCAACATCCCCGGAGAATTCCAGTGCCTGTGTTTCGACGGCTTCATGTCTTCTGAGGATATGAAATCATGTCTGGGTAAATCACACACTCGGTCACTCGTTCACTCGTTCATTCCAAACGAATTCCATGCATCACAGAAACTCCTGATATTTAATGATATGAGTATCGTCAAGACACCCCTAAAGTGAACGTGAATGTGTTATTGATTCAATTTAGTTTCATATTAAATTGATTATGTTCAATTATTGAAATATTTACTTAAAATCTCAGAATGATTTCAATTAAATATTTGAGCTCTAAATGATTTGACTCATGAAAAAACATTTGGGAGACCGTTCCTACTGTATGAGCGTAGTACTTATCTGTACTGTGATAAAAGACAAATGTGTTCTCTGTGTGTGTGTGTGTGTGTGTGTGTCAGATGTGAACGAGTGTGAGCTGAATCCGAACATCTGTCTGAGCGGGAAGTGTGAGAACA